>NC_057803.1:62872929-62883077 GCF_018294505.1 Triticum aestivum | reverse complement strand
GCCCCAGCCATGGCCGACGCCATCGCCGCCACCCCCTCGCCGTAGCCACGCCCTCCGTCCACCCCACGCCGTGCCACCGTGTCCAGGAGCTCCGCCGCCGTCCACTTCATCGAGCTAGCCGAGCCCCGTGTGCTCGTGCGGCCCGAGACCACCGCACCGACCTCGCCCGAGCTCGCCGTCGCCGGAGATCCCCTTCAACGCCGTCGCCGCCTCAGCTCGTCCCCGACCCCGCCGGTGGCCTCTACGGGAGCGTTGTGAGCCTAGCTACTCCTCCGACCCTCCCTCTCTCATTCCCGAGCCGTGTAGCCACCGTACGAGGATCACACGCCCGCACCGCCGTGGATCTCGTCGCCGACGTGCTTCCGGCCACCCTCCGGCCACAAGCTGGTGTCCATCTTACTCACCGAGTCCCGCAGCACCTAGCTAGCCACTCCCCGAGCCTCACCGACCCCTCTAGCACCAAGTTCATCTTCGGCCGAACCCCGGTGGCCGCCAAGGTCGTCGCCGGCGCCAACTCCGGCCACCCCGACCCCAACGGACTCCACCAAGAGCTGCGGCTTGTCCTCAGCTCCACTCCGGTGGTCTCCGCGACCCATTTGGCGGCCGAAATGGCCAAAACCACTCCCGCCGCCGCGTCGGGCTCGCCGGCGGCTAAACGCCGGCGCCGCTGGCATTGACTTTGACCACGGGTGGGCCCTGGTTGACTCCCCTGAGTCAATGACAGGTGGGGCCCAGCCCTGTTAATTAAACAGGATTAGTTTTAATTAAACTTTAATTAAAATAATCACCCTGACATGCGGGACCCACTGTCAGGTTTGACCCTGACGTGTTTCCTTTGACCTGCTGACGTCACACTGACGTCAGGCTGACGCAATAATGATTTTCTGGAATTATTCTAATATAGGAAATTCCAGAATATAATTTAAACTTCAAAAATTCATAACTTTTATTCTGTAACTCCAAATCAGACAAATTATATATGAAAAATGATCAGAAAAATCCAATCTATCCATCTGTACTATTTTCATGCATGACTAAACAAGTTAACTTGATGTTTAATGCAAAACAAGGAAAAGCACTTTAAAAGGCCATGTTTGAGTTTGAAATTTGAATCTTTGATTCAAATTGGTTCGAACCCTTCTGGTTTTAGTTGCATTAGCCCAACACACTCATATTGCCATGTTTCATGCATGCATCATATTGTTGCACATTGTTTGGTGATGGTTGTGTATCGGTGTCCCTTGCGACAGGTTCTGTCTCCGAGGAGTATCGTGATTACCCTAACGAAGAACCGTATCAGTGCATCGAACCATCAGGCAAGCAACCAACCATTTGATCATATCGATACAATCCCATGTTCCCGCTCCTGATCTCTTTTACTGCATTAAGACAACGCGTTTCAAACTGCTGTGTGTTACGGTAGTTGAACCCATTTCCTCTGCATGACCTGTCATTGCCACAGTAACTAGATGAAACCCACTAGCATGTGTAGGAGTTGATTGAGCCATATGTATGTGTTGTTCCTACCTTGCTATGCCTGCTATGCTTAGAGTCGTGTCAGGTCTGGTTCATCTGGGTGATGGGCTAGAGTGAAATGATTATGTCGGTAATGAGAGTGGTGTGGTGAACACGATTTGGTAAAGGTATCGATGAGAGGCCATGTAGGAGTACATGGTGGGTTGTTTCATTGAAGCCGACCTTAAGCACTGAGATCTGTATGTGTGATTTAAGAATCAGCTACTACCATGCATTGGGCCCGAAACCGATGGACCCTCTCGGCTTCTTATTCACCCTAGTTCTCCTTCCAGGAGTTGCAAGTAGTTTCTGGTGTTTGTAGCCTACTGGAGGCCGTGGACAGCGCTGACCGTAGGGGTGGGCTGTGATGCGGTAGGTACGTGGCACGGTGTACCGAATACCCGTTAGGTATCTCGGGAACCCTGTTCACATCGTTCGGGGCTGTATGGGAAACCTCGGCCGGACTCCCTGCGGATGGAACCTGGATAGGCGATAAACCTGGACTGGAGACTTAGGTGATTAGGTAGGTCGTGGCCGACACCCACGTTGGGCTTCCGCTTGAAGGTTGCCGAGTACATGTCGTGTAAACGACGGTAAGTGGTGAGAGCGTGTATGAAGAAGTACACCCCTGCAGGGTTAACATGATCTATTCGAATAGCCGCGTCCGCGGTAAAGGACTACTTGGTTGCCTATACAGTTCATAGACAAGTAAATGGAAACTATTAAAAGCCTCAAGATAAGTGTGAGTGCCGAGGATGGCTCTTCCGTAGGAAGACGGAGGCGGATCCTCGGTAGTGTATTGAAGTGGTGAGTAGTGGACTCGTGTACGCAAAACCATTTCAAGTTGGAGTCTCGTAGGTTAGCCTAGCCAAGAGTCAAAGCTGGCTTGCTGCAATAACTCCACCAACCCTTCTTGATAAATATGCATGTATGTAGGATCTGATGTAAGTCTTGCTGAGTATCTTTGTACTCATGTTGCTATAATTTACATTTTACAGAAGACGCTGCAACCCCTTCTGATGGGTTCTACGTAGACGTTGACATCAACGAGTAGGCTAAAGGCCCAGGTGGTGATCCTGAGCTTGTGAAGGACCATGTAGTATAGTTAGGCTTTCCAAGCCTCTTTTATTTTACTAGTGGTCTGTACTCAGACAAGTTACTTCCGCTGCTGGTTTGTATGACTGTATGACTTGAATGCTGGGTCGTGAGACCCGTACCTTTGTGTATGTTATGTATGGCTCCCTGAGCCTTAAATAAGGTACTTGTGTCATAGAGTCATGTTGTGATGCTTCGTTGTATTTGCACATATTGAGCATATTGTGTGTATGATTGAAATGCTTGGTATGTGTGGGATCTGACTATCTAGTTGTTTATCTTTAGTAGCCTCTCTTACCGGGAAATGTCTCCTAGTGTTACCGCTGAGCCATGGTAGCTTGCTACTGCTCTGGAACACTTAGGCTGGCCGGCATGTGTCCTTCTTCGTTCCTGTGTCTGTCCCTTTGGGGAAATGTCACGCATTGAGTACCGGAGTCCTGTTAGCCCGCTACAGCCCGGTTTACCGGAGTCCTGCTAGCCCAGTGCTACAGCCCGGACCCACTTGCTGATGACCGACACGTTCGAAGCTGGGTCATGGATGCCTGTCCCTGTAAGTCTGTGCCACTTTGGGTTTACGACTAGTCATGTCAGCCCGGGCTCCTTATCATATGGATGCTAGCGACACTATCATATACGTGAGCCAAAAGGCGCAAACGGTCCCGGGCAAAGGTAAGGCGACACCCGTGGGGATACCGTGCGTGAGGCCGCAAAGTGATATGAGGTGTTACCGGCTAGATCGATGTGACATCGAGTCGGGGTCCTGACAGCGTTGGCATCAGAGCCGGACTGCCTGTAGGTTCTCCAAGCCAAACTGGTCGATGTTGAGTCTAGAAATTCTTTAGTTATATGTAGGGGAATTGTTTGTGGGTTGGAACGTAGGGCTCTTTTTACTCCTCTATCTGATGACATTCTGATCTGAGTCAGTCTATTCTTCCACCGGGGGTTAAGGAATTAGGATCTATTCTCTCTATGAGGTTCACGTGTTACTAATCAGTAGTACCTTACAGGTTTGATGGATACAAGCCTAGTTCAGTTCTTCTACCACGTTATGTTGTTAGGATGGTTTCAGAACTTTGATATGATGATGTTGAGTGTGTATGAAATCCCTTGTCAAATGTCTCAAAGTCCTTCTTGAGCATTTACAGCTGTTATGCTGCCGAAATTTTGCTAGAAATTCTAATGCCTTTGCATTATGATTGTGCTTTCAGATGGCCACTCGCGACCTCAATCAAGTGGTTCGCCTGACCCGATGCCTAGATGTACCCGGCCATACTGCCATGTTGGTCAGGGTAATGACTGAGGCTGGATACCGCTGGTATCCTGAGTACACGGTCGAAGAGCAATTCCGAGACTTTAATCAAAGCCAGTATCTCTGCACTGTCAGGATATTTCCATCTTATCCTGGGTCCACTGAGCCCCTTCACTGCTCCTATGGACTCGGGGTTACTATTGAGATGGTTGTGCAGGACGCCGCCTACTCTATGATGACCATCATGCGAGTCAGATCTGGTCTATTTCGGGACTCTAATTTCCGGTATATGCCAGGATCACTTCCGGGAGCACAAGGGTATCTTCAGGCTATCTATGCTGACCCCACTCAGGAGGATTCACGGACTCGCACCACTGCTGAGATGCTCGAGGATAAGGACCGTGAAAATCGGGCCTTGAGGTTAGAGCTCTTCAATACCCGTGCTGACCACTGGGCCACATTGACTCGGTTCGCACCGGCGGTGCAAGCTGGATATTCGGATATGCGCGATCTCTATCCTATGAGATCTGCTCTGCCAGACGTGATGGGTTGGCGTGATGTAGGAGGCATCACCCCACCTCGCGGTCCCCGCAGGCCACCATCTGTTGGTCCAAGACCCCATCCTAGTCCCTATGGTCCACAAGCTCCGCGAGATCGTCTGTTTCCGGATGATCATGTTGAGCTTCCAGGCTATGGAGGTGACTTCTACAAGGACTACTACGGATCGGTCTGAGTTAGTGGTAGTATCACTAGTTCGCACTATCTGTGTCGACTATCGTCCCGCGTGACTCGTGGGATATGACCTAGTTTGTACTCTTTCCGGAGGTGTAGAAAAATAATGTATAGGAGCTTGGGATGCCTCCGATGAGATGTAATCCTCTTTTCACCGTAATAGTACTTTGTTTGGTCTTGTACTAAACCCTGTATGGTGTGTATGACGATGGAATAAAGAAGCAGTTTCTGTATCTACCATGTCATATGGATGATCATCTTGCATTTCGAGTTATTCCTTACATTTTGTATTCTATGTCGGAATTTTATCATCCTGACTAAATCATTGTCTTGTTTACCTAGGATGGTCAACACGCGCACTAACCCTGCTCCTCAAGAGCAGGCCGAAGGCAGTGAAGTCAGGGATGCAAATCTGCCTCATCCTCCTTCCCTAGCCGAGGTTATGATGGAAGCTGAGAGAAACAAGCGGGAGACCAACCGTTTGTTGGAGCGTATTGAACAGAACACAGCACACCATCAGAGGACTAACGTGGTGTCACTCAGTGATTTTATCAAATTACATCCACCCACGTTCCACCACTCCGTCGAGCCCCTCGACGCTGATGACTGGCTTCGCAGTATCTCTCACAAGCTGTGATCCGCGCTAGTAGCTGAGGCTGACAAGGTCACCTTTGCTGCATATCATCTTGAAGGCCCCGCTAGTCTATGGTGGGAGAATTATGGAGCTATGCGCCCAGCGGGCCATGTCACTACTTGGGCTGAATTCAGTGAGGCTTTCCGTGAACATCACATTCCGGAGGGTCTCATGGACCGTAAACGTGAGGAATTCTGCAATTTCACCCAAGGCCGACTCTCTGTGGATGCTTACAGCAGGGAGTTTGGTAACCTCGCACGATATGCAACTGAGGAAGTTTCTACTGATGCCAAGAAGCAAGCAAGGTTCCATAAGGGACTTAGTCCTGAGCTTCGCCGCGACCTCCGTCTGCATGAGTGCACATCTTTTCAGAAACTTGTTAACAAAGCCATCAGTGCTGAAACTGGTCAGACTGATTATGACGCAACACGCAAGCATGGCCGTGACATGGGTTCCTCATCCGGTGCTGGTCCTCAGAAGCGCCGCGTGTGGGTGCCCAACACCGCCCTGCCCCCCAGGTTCACACCGAGGCCATCTTTCCAGGCGCCTCGCCCTGTTCCACAGTCTGCTCCAGCCAAGCCCTATGGGGGTCCAACCAACAATGTTCCTCCATGTACCAGTTCCGTGACTTGTTTCAAGTGTGGGGAATCTGGCCACTATATGCGTGAGTGTCCCCAGACCAACCCCAACCAATCTGCTAAAGCTGTTGGCCGTGGCAAGCCGACAGGAAAAGTGTTCCACGCCAAGCCGGCCACCGCTACACGTGGCCATGTCAACTGTATCTCAGCCGAGGAAGCTCAAGAAGATCCCAACGTCGTTCTTGGTACGCTTCTTGTTAATTGCCACCCGGCATCTGTTCTTTTCGATACAGGAGCATCTCATTCATTTATATCCGAGAGCTATGCTCGTCTGCATAACACCGCATTCTGTGACATGCCATCCTCTATGGTAATTCAAACTCCGGGATCCAAATGGCAAACTTCTAGAGTAAGCCATGGTAACGAAATCCAAGTCGACAGACTTGTTTTTCTCGCATCTTTGATAGCCCTTAAATCTTCGGATATTAATATCATTTTGGGTATGGACTGGATGTCAGCTCATCATGCCAAAATTGATTGCTTCTCTAGGACTGTTCAACTCACCCATCCTTCGGGGAAGATAGTCAATGTCTTGACCCGATTAGCCAAGCGACAGTTATATTCTCTTAACGCCAGCCCTTTGCCAGACCTTGAGGACGTTCCGGTAGTCCGTGACTTTCCGGATGTCTTCCCAGAGGAATTGCCAGGTGTTCCACCTGACAGGGATGTTGAGTTCGTAATAGACCTCATTCCAGGAACCGTTCCGATTGCTAGAAGACCCTATAAGATGGCACCACTAGAACTAGCCGAGCTTAAGAAACAACTCGATGAGTCCTTGAAAAAGGGTTTCATCTGACCTAGCTCATCTCCGTGGGCTTGCCCCGTCCTATTCGTCAAGAAGAAGGATGGTACGGACCGGATGGTTGTAGATTACCGACCTGTCAATTTGGTCACAATCAAGAACAAATATCCGCTCCCCAGGATCAACGACCTGTATGATCAGCTCGCTGGATCCTCAGTCTTCTCCAAGATGGATTTGAGGTTGGGCTACCATCAAATCAAAATCAGAAGTGGGGACATCCCTAAAACGGCCTTTGTTACTCGTTATGGGCAATACGAGTACACCGTCATGTCCTTCGGATTAACCAACGCTCCAGCCACCTTTTCTCGGTTAATGAACTCAATCTTCATGGAGTATCTGGATAAATTCGTCGTAGTTTATCTCGATGATATACTCATCTACTCTAAGAACGAGGAAGAACATGCCGAACATCTAAGGCTAGTGTTGCAGAAACTTCGAGAGCATCGCCTTTATGCCAAGTTTTCCAAATGTGAATTTTGGTTGTCAGAAGTGACCTATCTGGGTCATGTAATATCCGGTAAAGGTATTGCTGTTAACCCTGAGCGAGTTCAAGCTGTCCTTAATTGGACTCCACCTGAATCGGTCAAGCAAGTTAGGAGTTTTCTGGGCTTAGCGAGCTATTGTCGTCGCTTTGTCGAGAACTTCTCCAAAGTTGCCAAACCTCTAACCGAACTCCTCAAGAAAGATAAGAAGTTCGAATGGACTCCACAATGTGAGCACAGCTTTCAGGAACTGAAAAGACGCCTGACTTCTGCTCCCGTACTGGTACCGCCAGACTTCTCCAAGGACTTTGTTATCTACTGCGATGCCTCGCGACAAGGACTAGGTTGCATTCTCATGCAAGATCGACATGTAATTGCCTACGCTTCACGGCAATTGCACCCACATGAGGAGAATTATCCTACCCATGATCTAGAGCTTGCAGTCGTAGTCTATGCACTCAAGACCTGGCGACATTACCTCCTCGGTAACCGTTGCGAAATATTCACTGATCACCAAAGTCTGAAGTACATCTTCACCCAACCGGATTTGAATCTCAGACAAAGACGTTGGGTGGAGTTGATCACAGACTTTGACTTAGGAATAACCTACACCCCAGGGAAAGCCAATGTCATGGCTGATGCGCTAAGTCGTAAATCTTATTGTAACAACCTGATGTTACAACAAAGTCAACCGCTTCTCCATGAGGAATTTCGGAAGCTTAACCTTCACATTGTTCCTCAAGGTTTTCTCTCCACCTTGGTGGCGAAACCTACCCTTACGGATCAGATCATCAAAGCACAGAAGGTAGATCCGGGAATTTCCCGCATCAAGAGAAACATCAAGAAAGGAGTTGCGAATTGTTTCTCCATTGATGATCAAGGGGTTGTATACTTCGGGAATCGACTAGTGGTTCCCAAGGTGCGAAACCTGAGGCGATTGATCCTTAAGGAAGCTCATGAATCTCCTCTCACCATTCATCCCGGTAGTACCAAGATGTATCAGGACCTACGCCAGAGGTTCTGGTGGACTAGGATGAAGAGAGAACTTGCTCAGTATATTGCTAATTGCGACGTTTGTCGTCGTGTAAAAGCAGAGCATCAACGGCCTGCTGGCACCCTTCAACCTTTAGCTATTCCTGAATGGAAATGGGATAAAATTGGTATGGATTTCATTACCGGTTTTCCCAGGACCAAGAGAGGGAATAATGCTATTTTCGTTGTTGTCGATCGTCTTTCCAAAGTAGCCCATTTCCTACCTGTTCGTGAGAGTATAACCGCTAGTCAGCTGGCAGACTTATACATCTCCCGGATAGTGTCTCTCCATGGTGTCCCTTTGGAAATTAACTCGGATCGAGGAAGTATTTTCACCTCTCGATTTTGGGAAAGTTTCCAAAATGCTATGGGAACCCGTCTCTCCTTTAGCACCGCTTTCCACCCTCAGTCGAGTGGTCAAGTGGAACGCGTCAACCAGATTCTAGAAGACATGCTTCGAGCCTCTGTTATCTCATTCGGAATGGATTGGGAGAAGTGTCTTCCATTTGCCGAATTCGCTTACAACAACAGCTATCAGTCTAGCTTGGGTAAAGCCCCTTTTGAAGTTCTCTATGGACGACGGTGTCGAACACCCCTTAACTGGTCAGAGACCGGGGAAAGACAATTCTTTGGCCCGGATATGATTCAGGAAGTAGAAGAGCAAGTTCGCATCGTTCGTGAAAAATTGAAAACCGCCCAATCCCGTCAGAAGAGTCAATATGACCGAAAACATAAGGCTATGACTTTTGAGGTTGACGAGAAGGCTTACCTTCGGGTTACCCCTCTGAAGGGAACCCATCATTTCGGTATCAAAGGCAAATTGGCTCCTTGTTACATTGGACCTTTTCGCATTCTCGCCAAACGAGGAGAGGTTGCCTACCAGTTGGAACTACCTCCGCACCTCTCCAGAGTCCACGATGTTTTCCACGTTTCTCAACTCAGGCGTTGCTTCTCGGATCCTATCTGTGGAGTGGACCACGAAACGCTTGATCTCCAAGATAATCTTACATATCGAGAGTACCCCAATCGTATCCTCGATCAGGCCGAGCGTACCACTCGACGTCATAATATCAAGTTTCTCAAAGTACAATGGTCTCACCATTCTGAGGATGAAGCAACTTGGGAAAGGGAGGATCGTCTTCGACTCGAGTATCCCGCCTTCTTCCCGGAGGAACCCAAATCTCGGGACGATATTCTTTTGAGTGGGGGTGAGTTGTCACATCCTAGTTAGCCATGCATTAGAGTGCTGCATCATATTTACTCTTTCATCAGAAACCTGAAATGGGGATGACAGAACCCCCAGTTCCATCTGAAACCAACTAGGGTTACTAAAATAATTTTTCAATGAACCTGAAATGCCCTTCTAAAATGCCCATCATTTTTGTCTTGGTTCAGAACCTCTGCCAAAAGTGGTGCACATTTTTCTAGGCCATCTTAGGGTTTTTGAATTAAATCATAAGTATTTGAATTTGGGCATTTAAAATTATATGAAATATTTAAATGCTCAAATAACTCCAAACTAAAATGTTTCATGTTGGAAATAATCCAACTATGGACCAGGAGTAGTTTGGTGATTTTTGGAGTTGCCTAAGTATTTTATTAAATTCAACAAAGTTGCACAAGTATTAAAAAACAGAAAACAGAAGGAAAATAGAAAAGGCTTACCTGGCGCCCAGCACCCGGCCCACCTGCCGGCCCAGCCCAGCACCGCGCCAGCGAGCTGCTTGCCGGCCAGGCAGGCAGGCAGGTGCTCGACGGCGAGCACCGCATGGGTGCCACACACCTGCTCGCCGCCTCGCCGCCTCCCTCGCCCGGCTAACGCCGTGAATCGGCCTCCCTCTCTCCCCCGAACCCCCCAGACACCCCCTCTCCTCTCCAGCTCCTCCCCCTCGCATGCCCCAGCCATGGCCGACGCCATCGCCACCACCCCCTCGCCGTAGCCACGCCCTCCGTCCACCCCACGCCATGC
>NC_057803.1:62832514-62872638 GCF_018294505.1 Triticum aestivum | reverse complement strand
CCACCCCACGCCGTGCCACCGTGTCCAGGAGCTCCGCCGCCGTCCACTTCATCGAGCTAGCCGAGCCCCGTGTGCTCGTGCGGCCCGAGACCACCGCACCGACCTCGCCCGAGCTCGCCGTCGCCGGAGATCCCCTTCAACGCCGTCGCCGCCTCAGCTCGTCCCCGACCCCGCCGGTGGCCTCTACGGGAGCGCTGTGAGCCTAGCTACTCCTCCGACCCTCCCTCTCTCATTCCCGAGCCGTGTAGCCACCGTACGAGGATCACACGCCCGCACCGCCGCAAATCTCGTCGCCGACGTGCTTCCGGCCACCCTCCGGCCACAAGCTGGTGTCCATCTTACTCACCGAGTCCCGCAGCACCTAGCTAGCCACTCCCCGAGCCTCACCGACCCCTCTAGCACCAAGTTCATCTTCGGCCGAACCCCGGTGGCCCCCAAGGTCGTCGCCGGCGCCAACTCCGGCCACCCCGACCCCAACGGACTCCACCAAGAGCTGCGGCTTGTCCTCAGCTCCACTCCGGTGGTCTCCGCGACCCATTTGGCGGCCGAAATGGCCAAAACCACTCCCGCCGCCGCGTCGGGCTCGCCGGCGGCTAAACGCCGGCGCCGCTGGCATTGACTTTGACCACGGGTGGGCCCTGGTTGACTCCCCTGAGTCAATGACAGGTGGGGCCCAGCCCTGTTAATTAAACAGGATTAGTTTTAATTAAACTTTAATTAAAATAATCACCCTGACATGCGGGACCGACTGTCAGGTTTGACCCTAACGTGTTTCCGTTGACCTGCTGACGTCACACTGACGTCAGGCTGACGCAATAATGATTTTCTCGAATTATTCTAATATAGGAAATTCCAGAATATAATTTAAACTTCAAAAATTCATAACTTTTATTCTGTAACTCCAAATCAGACAAATTATATATGAAAAATGATCAGAAAAATCCAATCTATCCATATGTACTATTTTCATGCATGACTAAACAAGTTAACTTGATGTTTAATGCAAAACAAGGAAAAGCACTTTAAAAGGCCATGTTTGAGTTTGAAATTTGAATCTTTGATTCAAATTGGTTCAAACCCTTCTGGTTTTAGTTGCATTAGCCCAACACACTCATATTGCCATGTTTCATGCATGCATCATATTGTTGCACATTGTTTGGTGATGGTTGTGTATCGGTGTCCCTTGCGACAGGTTCTGTCTCCGAGGAGTATCGTGATTACCCTAACGAAGAACCGTATCAGTGCATCGAACCATCAGGCAAGCAACCAACCATTTGATCATATTGATACAATCCCATGTTCTCGCTCCTGCTCTCTTTTACTGCATTAAGATAACGCGTTTCAAACTGCTGTGTGTTACGGTAGTTGAACCCATTTCCTCTGCATGACCTGTCATTGCCACAGTAACTAGATGAAACCCACTAGCATGTGTAGGAGTTGATTGAGCCATATGTATGTGTTGTTCCTACCTTGCTATGCCTGCTATGCTTAGAGTCGTGTCAGGTCTGGTTCATCTGGGTGATGGGTTAGAGTGAAATGATTATGTCGGTAATGAGAGTGGTGTGGTGAACACGATTTGGTAAAGGTATCGATGAGAGGCCATGTAGGAGTACATGGTGGGTTGTTTCATTGAAGCCGGCCTTAAGCACTGAGATCTGTATGTGTGATTTAAGAATCAGCTACTACCATGCATTGGGCCCGAAACCGATGGACCCTCTCGGCTTCTTATTCACCCTAGTTCTCCTTCCAGGAGTTGCAAGTAGTTTCTGGTGTTTGTAGCCTACTGGAGGCCGTGGACAGCGCTGACCGTAGGGGTGGGCTGTGATGCGGTAGGTACGTGGCACGGTGTACCGAATACCCGTTAGGTATCTCGGGAACCCTGTTCACATCGTTCGGGGCCGTATGGGAAACCTCGGCCGGACTCCCTGCAGATGGAACCTGGATAGGCGATAAACCTGGACTGGAGACTTAGGTGATTAGGTAGGTCGTGGCCGACACCCATGTTGGGCTTCCGCTTGAAGGTTGCCGAGTACATGTCGTGTAAACGACGGTAAGTGGTGAGAGCGTGTATGAAGAAGTACACCCCTGTAGGGTTAACATGATCTATTCGAATAGCCGCGTCCGCGGTAAAGGACTACTTGGTTGCCTATACAGTTCATAGACAAGTAAATGGAAACTATTAAAAGCCTCAAGATAAGTGTGAGTGCCGAGGATGGCTCTTCCGTAGGAAGACGGAGGCGGATCCTCGGTAGTGTATTGAAGTGGTGAGTAGTGGACTCGTGTACGCAAAACCATTTCAAGTTGGAGTCTCGTAGGTTAGCCTAGCCAAGAGTCAAAGCTGGCTTGCTGCAATAACTCCACCAACCCTTCTTGATAAATATGCATGTATGTAGGATCTGATGTAAGTCTTGCTGAGTACGTTTGTACTCATGTTGCTATAATTTACATTTTACAGAAGACGCTGCAACCCCTTCTGATGGGTTCTACGTAGACGTTGACATCAACGAGTAGGCTAAAGGCCCAGGTGGTGATCCTGAGCTTGTGAAGGACCATGTAGTATAGTTAGGCTTTCCAAGCCTCTTTTATTTTACTAGTGGTCTGTACTCAGACAAGTTACTTCCGCTGCTAGTTTGTATGACTGTATGACTTGAATGCTGGGTCGTGAGACCCGTACCTTTGTGTATGTTATGTATGGCTCCCTGAGCCTTAAATAAGGTACTTGTGTCGTAGAGTCATGTTGTGATGCTTCGTTGTATTTGCACATATCGAGCATATTGTGTGTATGATTGAAATGCTTGGTATGTGTGGGATCTGACTATCTAGTTGTCTGTAGCCTCTCTTACCGGGAAATGTCTCCTAGTGTTACCGCTGAGCCATGGTAGCTTGCTACTGCTCTGGAACACTTAGGCTGGCCGGCATGTGTCCTTCTTCGTTCCTGTGTCTGTCCCTTCGAGGAAATGTCACGCATTGAGTACCGGAGTCCTGTTAGCCCGCTACAGCCCGGTTTACCGGAGTCCTGCTAGCCCAGTGCTACAGCCCGGACCCACTTGCTGATGACCGACACGTTCGAAGCTAGGTCATGGATGCCTGTCCCTGTAAGTCTGTGCCACTTTGGGTTTACGACTAGTCATGTCAGCCCGGGCTCCTTATCATATGGATGCTAGCGACACTATCATATACGTGAGCCAAAAGGCGCAAACGGTCCCGGGCAAAGGTAAGGCGACACCTGTGGGGATACCGTGCGTGAGGCCGCAAAGTGATATGAGGTGTTACCGGCTAGATCGATGTGACATCGAGTCGGGGTCCTGACATCTACCGTGGCATCTTTGGTATCCGAAGTGCCCGGATTTCTTGATGTGTTGTTGCTGCGAGCCAGCCAGCTATCCTTGCCCGAGCAAAAGCGGGTCATGAGTGTCGTGAGGGCTTCCATAGACTTCGGCTTCTCAAGGCCGAGGTGGCGGGCAAGCCACTCGTCACGGATGTTGTGCTTGAATGCCGCTAGGGCCTCTGCATCCGCACAGTTGAAAATTTGGTTTTTCTTAGTGAGGAACCGTGTCCAGAATTTCCTGGCCGATTCCCCTCGCTGCTGAGTTATATGGCTCAAGTCATCAGCATCCGGTGGTCGCACATAAGTGCCCTGGAAGTTGTCAAGGAATGCGTCTTCCAGATCCTCCCAACTGCCGACGGAGTCTGCTGGCAAGCTATTCAGCCAATGCCAAGCTGGTCCTTTGAGTTTTAGTGGGAGGTACTTGATGGCATGTAGATCATCACCGCGAGCCATGTGGATGTGAAGGAGGAAATCCTCAATTGATACCGCGGGATCTGTTGTACCATCATAAGATTCGATATTTACGGGTTTAAAACCCTCTAGCAACTCGTGATCCATAACTTCATCAGTGAAGCATAGGGGGTGTGCGGCGCCTCTGTGCCAGGCTATATCACGACGCAGTTCATATGAGTCTTGTCTGCTGTATTCGGCCCGGCCGTATTTACCTTTGGTGTATCCGGCATGACGATCATCGTCCCGCGTTGGCGCACGCTCCCGTGACCCATATATTAACCTTGCGAGTTTTGCCTTACTGTCCAATACGTCTCGCGGGTCCTGTGTATTGCCCCGGGCCTTGGTATTTTTGGTTGAGTGGCGGCGGGGTGCGGGCTGAACTTCGGGCTGAAACGCCTCTTCGGCTCGGCCACGCCATGGCCGGTCAGCCGCATCGTACACTGGTGATAGAGGTTTCAATGCTTCCTTCCCGACGTGAGGTAGCAACCTGCGTTTTGGGTAACTCTTGGAGGGGCGCTCGAGTTCGAATTCCTCGGTCGCAAGGACTTCGGTCTATCTGTCTGCTAGCAAGTCTTGATCAGCTTGAAGCTATTGTTGCTTTTTATTCAGGCTATTTGCTGTGGCCATAAGCCGGAGTTTGAAGCGCTCCTGCTCGACAGGATCCTCAGGCAGGATAAATTCTTCGTCACCGAGGCTCACCTCGTCTTCGAAAAGAGGCATGTAATTGTCCTCCTCCGGTTCTCCATCTGTTGCCTGCTCTGGAGGGCTAGCTTGTTCATCCTCTGGCTCTACATCATGCTGGAGGGGATTGTGGTTGTCTTCGGCACTATCCGGAGTGTTATTGTCTCCTGTGCCGGTATCACTACTTTTGCTGTGGCGGGACTTAGAGCGGCGCCGCTGATGTCGGTGCTTGGGTTGCTTCTTGGAGGGGTCATCCTCCGCTGTCTCGTCGCCATTGCCTTCTTTGGGGGTGTCCACCATGTATATATCATATGATGAGGTAGCGGTCTAGCGCCCTGTGGGCGGTGGTTCCTGCTCGTCTCCTACATCATCGTCCATACCGTCGATGTCTTCGGAGTCGAAGTCGAGCATGTCGGTTAAATCGTTGACAGTGGCTACTAAGTGGGTGGTGGGTGGGCAGCGAATTTCTTCGTCGTCCGCATCCCATTCTAGTCGGACATAGTTCGGCCAAGGTTCTCCTGACAGGGAGAGAGACCTTAATGAATTTAGCACATCGCCGAAAGGCGAGTGCTGAAAGATATCCGTGGAGGTGAACTCCATGATCGGCGCCCAGTCGGATTCGACGGGTACGGATGTAAGCTGCTTGGAGTCCGTGGCCGGAGATGAATCCAGTGGTTCGGCGACACGGCTCTCGTAAGGGGTGCAGTCAGTATCCGACTCTATCGCCACTGAGAGTGCGGCCTCCATGGCGGGGTCTATCCCTCCGCTCTCGGATGGCGCGATTTGCTCCGGATTGACGGCCGGAGTAGTTGCAGATGCGATCTCCCGAATATTGTCCGGCGGCAGAGTTACGTCATGCTCGGCGTGACTGTGCGGCACACCTGACATGGGCTCGAATCCGTCGAAGATCAAGTCTCCGCGGATGTCGACAGTGTAGTTTAAGTTTCCGAACCTGACCTGATGGCCAGGGGCGTAGCTCTCGATCTGCTCCAGATGGCCAAGCGAAATGGCCCGCAGTGCGAAGCCGCCGAATACGAAGATCTATCCGGGGAGGAAAACCTCACCTTGGACCGCATCGTTACCAATGATCGAAGGGGCCATCGAGCCTTATGGTGACGGCACAGTGGAACTCTCAATGAAAGCACCAATGTCGGTGTCAAAATTGGCAGATCTCGGGTAGGGGGTCCCGAACTGTGCGTCTAAGGTGGATGGTAACAGGAGGCAAGGGACACGATGTTTACCCAGGTTCGGGCCCTCTTTAAGGAGTTAATACCCTACGTCCTGCTTGATTGTTCTTGATGATATGAGTATTACAAGAGTTGATCTACCACGAGATCGTAGAGGCTAAACCCTAGAAGCTAGCCTATGGTCTGATTGTTTGTTGTCCTACGGACTAAACCCTCCAGTTTATATAGACGCCAGAGGGGGCTAGGGTTACACAGAGTCGGTTATAAGGGGGGAGATCTACATATCCGTATTGCCAAGCTTACCTTCCATGCCAAGGAAAGTTCCATCCGGATACGGGACAAAGTCTTCAATCTTGTATCTTCATATTCCAACAGTCCGGCCAAAGGATATAGTCCGGCTGTCCGGAGACCCCCTAATCCAGGACTCCCTCAACTGTAAAACCACCACCTGTGCAAGCTAAAGGCGGGTAAGTTTATTTGGAAATTAGGACGAACCGTGTGCGATAGACCACCTAGCTAGAAATATAAAAACAAACTACCCGCCTTGAGCGTTGCAAAAATTGGCGGTTCCACTGTAACGCCCCGAGACTGATGTGCCAGGTGTCCTCCAGTTATTCGCTGTTGTTGCCTTGTCTTTGCTTGTGTGTGTTGGAAATATGCCCTAGAGGCAATAATAAATTAGTTATTATTATATTTCCTTGTTCATGATAATCGTTTATTATCCATGCTATAATTGTATTGATAGGAAACTCAGATACATGTGTGGATACATAGACAACACCATGTCCCTAGTAAGCCTCTAGTTGACTAGCTCATTGATCAATAGATGGTTACGGTTTCCTGACCATGGACATTGGATGTCATTGATAACGGGATCATATCATAGGAGAATGATGTGATGGACAAGACCCAATCCTAAGCATAGCACTAGATCGTGTAGTTCGTATGCTAAAGCTTTTCTAATGTCAAGTATCATTTACTTAGACCATGAGATTGTGCAACTCCCGGATACCATAGGAGTGCTTTGGGTGTGCCAAACGTCACAACGTAACTGGGTGGCTATAAAGGTACACTACGGGTATCTCCGAAAGTGTCTGTTGGGTTGGCACGAATCGAGACTGGGATTTGTCACTCCGTGTGACGGAGAGGTGTCTCTGGGCCCACTCGGTAGGACATCATCATAATGTGCACAATGTGATCAAGGAGTTGATCACGGGATGATGTGTTACGGAACGAGTAAAGAGACTTGCCGGTAACGAGATTGAACAAGGTATCGGGATACCGACGATCGAATCTCGGGCAAGTATCGTACCGCTAGACAAAGGGAATTGTATACGGGATTGATTAAGTCCTTGACATCGTGGTTCATCCAATGCGATCATCGTGGAACATGTGGGAACCAACATGGGTATCCAGATCCCGCTGTTGGTTATTGACCGGAGAACGTCTCGGTCATGTCTGCATGGTTCCCGAACCCGTAGGGTCTACACACTTAAGGTTCGGTGACGCTAGGGTTAGAGATATTAGTATGCGGTAACCCGAAAGTTGTTCGGAGTCCCGGATGAGATCCCGGACGTCACAAGGAGTTCCGGAATGGTCCGGAGGTAAAGAATTATATATAGGAAGTGCTATTTCGGCCATCGGGACAAGTTTTGGGGTCACCAATATTGTATCGGGACCACCGGAAGGGTCCCGGGGGTCCACCGGGTGGGGCCACCTGCCCCAGGGGGGCACATGGGCTGTAGGGGGTGCGCCTTGGCCTATATGGGCCAAGGGCACCAGCCCCAAGAGGCCCATGCGCCAAGAGAGAGGGAAAGGGGAGAGTCCTAAAGGGGGAAGGCACCTCCAAGGTGCCTTGGGGAGGATGGACTCCTCCCCCCCTTGGCCGCACCCTTCCTTGGAGGAAGGGGCAAGGCTGCGCCCTTCCCCTCTCCCTTGGCCCTATATATAGTGGGGAAAGGGAGGGCAACCATACCTGAGCCCTGGCGCCTCCCTCTCCCTCCCATGACACATCTCCTCCTCCCGCGGCGCTTGGCGAAGCCCTGTTGGAATCCCGCTACTTCCACCACCATGACGTCGTGCTGTTGGATCTCCATCAACCTCTCCTCCCCCCTTGCTGGATCAAGAAGGAGGAGACGTCGCCACTCCGTACGTGTGTTGAACGCGGAGGTGCCGTCCGTTCGGCGCTAGGATCATCAGTGATTTGGATCACGACGAGTACGACTCCATCAACCCCGTTCTCTTGAACGCTTCCGCGCGCGATCTACAAGGGTATGTAGATCCACTCCTCCCTCGTTGCTAGATGACTCCATAGATAGATCTTGGTGACACGTAGGAAAATTTTGAATTTCTGCTACGTTCCCCACAGTGGCATCATGAGCTAGGTCTATGCGTAGTTTCTATGCACGAGTAGAACACAAAGTAGTTGTGGGCGTTGATTTTGTTCAATATGCTTGCCGTTACTAGTCTTATCTTGATTCGGCGGCATCGTGGGATGAAGCGTCCCGGACCAACCTTACACGTATGCTTACGTGAGACCGGTTCCACCGACTGACATGCACTAGTTGCATTAGGTGGCTGGCGGGTGGCTGTCTCTCCCACTTTAGTCGGATCGGATTCGATGAGAAGGGTCCTTATGAAGGGTAAATAGCAATTGGCATATCACGTTGTGGTTTTTGCGTAGGTAAGAAACGTTCTTGCTAGAAACCCATAGCAGCCACGTAAAACATGCAAACAACAATTAGAGGACGTCTAACTTGTTTTTGCAGGGTATGCTATGTGATGTGATATGGCCAAAAGGATGTGATGAATGATATATGTGATGTATGAGATTGATCATGTTCTTGTAATAGGTATCACGACTTGCATGTCGATGAGTATGACAACCGGCAGGAGCCATAGGAGTTGTCTTTATTTATTTATGACTTGCGTGTCAACTTAAACGTCATGTAATTACTTTACTTTATTGCTAAAGCGTTAGCCATAGTAGTAGAAGTAATAGATGACGAGACAACTTAAAGAAGACACGATGATGGAGATCATGATGATGGAGATCATGGTGTCATGCCGGTGACAAGATGATCATGGAGCCCCAAGATGGAGATCAAAGGAGCTATATGATATTGGCCATATCATGTCACTATTATTTGATTGCATGTGATGTCTATCATGTTTATACATCTTATTTGCTTAGAACGACGGTAGTAAATAAGATGATCCCTCATTACAATTTCAAGAATGTGTTCTCCCCTAACTGTGCACCGTTGCTAAAGTTCGTCGTTTCGAAGCACCACGTGATGATCGGGTGTGATAGATCCTTATGTTCACATACAACGGGTGTAAGACAGTTTTACACATGCAAAACACTTAGGGTTAACTTGACGAGCCTAGCATGTGCATAGACATGGCCTCGGAACACAGAAGACTGAAAGGTCGAGCATGAGTCGTATGGTAGATACGATCAACATGAAGATGTTCACCGATGATGACTAGTCCGTCTCACGTGATGATCGGACACGGCCTAGTTGACTCGGATCATGTAATCACTTAGATGACTAGAGGGATGTCTATCTAAGTGGGAGTTCATAAGATGAACTTAATTATCCTGAACATAGTCAAAAGGTCTTCGCAAATTATGTTGTAGCTCGCGCTTCAGTTCTACTGTTTAGATATGTTCCTAGAGAAAATTTAGTTGAAAGTTGATAGTAGTAATTATGCGGACCAGGTCCGTAAACTGAGGTTTGTCCTCATTGCTTCATAGAAGGCTTATGTCCTTAATGCACCGCTTAGTGTGCTGAACCTCGAACGTTGTCTGTGGATGTTGCGAACATCTGACATACACGTTTTGATGACTACATGATAGTTCATTGCGTAATGCTAAATGGTTTAGAATTGAGGCACCAAAGACGTTTTTGAAACATCGCGAAACATATGAGATGTTTCGAGGGCTGAAATTGGGATTTCAGGCTCGTGCCCACGTCAAGAGGTATAAGACCTCCGACGATTTTCTTAGCCTGCAAACTAAGGGAGAAAAGCTCAATTGTTGAACTTGTGCTCAGATTGTGTGAGTACAACAATCGCTTGAATCGAGTGGGAGTTGATCTTCCAGATGAAATAGTGATGGTTCTCCGAAGTCATTACCACCAAGCTGCTTGAGCTTCGTAATGAACTATAATATATCAGGGACATATATGATGATCCTTGAGATATTCGCGATGTTTGACACCACAAAAGTAGAAATCAAGGAGCATCAATTGTTGATGGTTGGTGAAACCACTAGTTTCAAGAAGGGCAAGGGCACGAAGGGATACTTCATGAAACGGCAAGTTAGCTGCTGCTCTAGTGAAGAAACCCAAGGTTGAACCCAAACCCGAGACTAAGTGCTTCTGTAATAAGGGGAACAGCCACTGGAGCAGAATTACCCTAGATACTTGGTAGATGAGAAGGCTGGCAAGGTCGATAGAAGTATATTGAATATACATTATGTTAATGTGTACTTTACTAGTACTCCTAGTAGCACCAGGGTATTAGATACCGGTTTGGTTGCTAAGTGTTAGTAACTCGAAATAAAAGCTACGGAATAAACGGAGACTAGCTAAAGGTGAGATGACGATATGTGTTGGAAGTATTTCCAAGGATGATCAAATATCGTACGCTCCCTCTACCATCGAGATTGGTGTTTGCGTTGAGCATAGACATGATTGGATTATGTCTATCGCAATACGGTTATTCATTTAAAGAGAATAATGGTTACTCTGTTTATTTGAATAATACCTTCAATGGTCTTACACCTGAAATGAATGGTTTATTGAATCTCGATCGTAGTGTTACACATGTTCATGCCAAAAGATAGTAATGATAGTACCACCTACTTGTGGCACTGCCACGTAAGTCATATCGGTATAAAACGCATGAAGAAGCTCCATGTTGATGGATCTTTGGGCTCACTCGTTTTTGAAAAGTTTGAGGCATGCGAACCATGTCTATTGGTGTATATGCATGAAGAGACTCCATGCAAATGGACCGTTTGGACTCACTTGATTTTGAATCACTTGAGACATGCAAATCATACCACATGGGCAAGATGACTGAAAGCCTCGGTTTTAGTAAAATGGAACCAGAAAGCAACTTGCTGGAAGTAATACATTTTGATGTGTGCAGTCCAATAAGTGCTGAGGCATGTAATGGATATCGTTATGTTCTTACTTCACAGATGATTTGAGTAGATGTTGAGTATATTTACTTGATGAATCACGAGTCTGAATTATTGAAAGGTTCAAGTAATTTCAGGGTGAAGTTGAAAGATCATCGTGACAAGAGGATAAAATATCTATGATATGATCATAGAGATGAATATCTGAATTACGAGTTTGGCACAGAATTAAGACATTGTGGAAATTGTTTCACAACTAATACAGCCTGGAACACCATAGTGTGATGGTGTGTCCGAACATCATAACTGCACCTTATTGGATATGATGCATACCATGATGTCTCTTATCGAATTACCACGATAGTTTATGGGTTAGGCATTAGAGACAACCACATTCACTTTAAATAGGGCACCACGTAATTCCGATGAGATGACACCATATGAACTATGGTTTAGAGAAACCTAAGCTGTCATTTCTTAGAAGTTTGGGGCTGCGACGCTTATGTGAAAAAGTTTCAGGCTGATAAGCTTGAACCCAAAGCGGATAAATGCATCTTCATAGGACACCCAAACAGTTGGGCATACCTCCTGTCTCAGATTCGAAAGCAATAAGGGATTGTTTCTAGAATCGGGTCCTTTCTCGAGGAAAAGTTTCTCTCGAAAGAATTGAGTGGGAGGATGGTGGAGACTTGATGAGGTTATTGAGCTGTCTCTTCAACTAGTGTGTGGCAGGGCACAGGAAGTTGTTCCTGTGGCACCTACACCAATTGAAGTGGAAGCTTATGATAGTGATCATGAAACTTCAGGTCAAGTCACTACCAAACCTCGTAGGATGACAAGGATGCGTACTACTTCAGAGTGGTACGTAATCCTGTCTTGGAAGTCATGTTGCTAGACAACAATGAACCTACGAGCTATGGAGAAGCGATGGTGGGCCTGGATTCCAAAATGGCTCGAGGCCATATAATTCGAGAGAGGATCCATATATGAAAACAAAGTGTAGACTTTGGGAGAACTACTTGATGGTCGTAAGGCTGTTAGGTACATATGGATTTTAAAAGGAAGACGGACAATGATGGTAAGTATCACCATTAAGAAAGCTCGACTTGTCGTTAAGATGTTTTCCGACAAGTTCAAGGAGTTGACTACGATGAGACTTTCTCACTCGTAGCGATGCTAAGAGTCTGTTGGAATTATATTAGCGATTACTGCATTATTTATGAAATCTTGCAGATAGGATGTCAAAAACATTGTTTCCTCAACGATTTTCTTGAGGAAAGGTTGTATGTGATACAACCGGAAGGTTTTGTCAATCCTGAAAGATGCTAATAAGTATGCAAAGCTCCAGCAATCCTTCTAAGGACTGGAGTAAGCATCTCGGAGTTGGAATGTATGCTTTGATGAGATGATCAAAGATTTTGGGTGTATACAAAGTTTATGAGAAACTTGTATTTCCAAAGAAGTGAGTGGGAGCACTATAGAATTTCTGATGAGTATATGTTGTTGACATATTATGGATCAGAAATGACGTAGAATTTCTGGAAAGCATATAGGGTTATTTGGAAAGTGTTTTTCAATGGAAAGCCTGGATCAAGCTACTTGAACATTGAGCATCAAGATCTATAAGGATAGATCAAAACGCTTAATAGTACTTTCAAATGAGCACATACCTTGACATGATCTTGAAGGTGTTCAAGATGGATCAGTCAAAGAAGGAGTTCTTGCCTGAGTTGTAAGGTATGAAGTTAAGACTTAAAGCTCGACCACGGCAGAATAGAGAGAAAGGACGAAGGTCGTCCCCTATGCTTAAGACATAGGCTCTACAGTATGCTATGTTGTGTACCGCACCTGAAATGTGCCTTGCCATGAGTCAGTCAAGGGGTACAAAAGTGATCCAAGAATGGATCACAAGACAACGGGCAAAGTTATCCTTAGTAACTAGTGGACTAAGGAATTTTCTCGATTATGGAGGTGGTAAAAGAGTTCGTCGTAAAGGTTATGTAGATGCAAGCTTAACACCTATCCGGATAGCTTTGAGTAGAGATACCGGATACGTATAATGGAGCAACAATTTAGAATAGCTCCAAGTAGAACAGTTACTTGGAATAGCTCCAAATAGAGCGTGGTAGCTGCATCTAGGAGATGACATAAAGATTTGTAAACCACACACGGATCTGAAAGGTTCAGACCCGTTGATTAAAACCTCTCTCACAAGCAACATGATCAAACCCAGAACTCATTGAGTGTTAATCACATAGTGATGTGAACTAGATTATTGACTCTAGTAAACTCTTTGGATGTTGGTTACATGGCGATGTGACCTGTGAGTGTTAATCACATGGCGATGTGAACTAGATTATTGACTCTAGTGCAAGTGGGAGACTGTTGGAAATATGCCCTAGAGGCAATAATAAATTAGTTATTATTATATTTCCTTGTTCATGATAATCGTTTATTATCCATGCTATAATTGTATTGATAGGAAACTCAGATACATGTGTGGATACATAGACAACACCATGTCCCTAGTAAGCCTCTAGTTGACTAGCTCGTTGATCAATAGATGGTTACAGTTTCCTGACCATGGACATTGGATGTCATTGATAACGGGATCATATCATTAGGAGAATGATGTGATGGACAAGACCCAATCCTAAGCATAGCACTAGATCGTGTAGTTCGTATGCTGAAGCTTTTCTAATGTCAAGTATCATTTCCTTAGACCATGAGATTGTGCAACTCCCGGATACCGTAGGAGTGCTTTGGGTGTGCCAAACGTCACAACGTAACTGGGTGGCTATAAAGGTACACTACGGGTATCTCCGAAAGTGTCTGTTGGGTTGGCACGAATCGAGACTGGGATTTGTCACTCCGTGTGACGGAGAGGTGTCTCTGGGCCCACTCGGTAGGACATCATCATAATGTGCACAATGTGATCAAGGAGTTGATCACGGGATGATGTGTTACGGAATGAGTAAAGAGACTTGCCGGTAATGAGATTGAACAAGGTATCGGGATACCGACGATCGAATCTCGGGCAAGTATCGTACCGCTAGACAAAGGGAATTGTATACGGGATTGATTAAGTCCTTGACATCGTGGTTCATCCGATGAGATCATCGTGGAACATGTGGGAACCAACATGGGTATCCAGATCCCGCTGTTGGTTATTGACCGGAGAACGTCTCGGTCATGTCTGCATGGTTCCCGAACGCGTAGGGTCTACACACTTAAGGTTCGGTGACGCTAGGGTTATAGAGATATTAGTATGCGGTAACCCGAAAGTTGTTCGGAGTCCCGGATGAGATCCCGGATGTCACGAAGAGTTCCGGAATGGTCCGGAGGTAAAGAATTATATATAGGAAGTGCTATTTCGGCCATCGGGACAAGTTTCGGGGTCACCGGTATTGTACCGGGACCACCAAAAGGGTCCCGGGGGTCCACCGGGTGGGCCACCTGCCCCGGGAGGTCACATGGGCTGTAGGGGGTGCGCCTTGGCCTATATGGGCCAAGGGCACCATCCCCAAGAGGCCCATGCGCCAAGAGAGAGGGAAAGGGGAGAGTCCTAAAGGGGGAAGGCACCTCCGAGGTGCCTTGGGGAGGATGGACTCCTCTCCCCCTTGGCCGCACCCTTCCTTGGAGGAAGGGGCAAGGCTGCGCCCTTTCCCTCTCCCTTGGCCCTATATATAGTGGGGGAAAGGGAGGGCAACCATACCTGAGCCCTGGCGCCTCCCTCTCCCTCCCATGACACATCTCCTCCTCCCGCAGCGCTTGGCGAAGCCCTGTTGGAATCCCGCTACTTCCACCACCACGCCGTCGTGCTGTTGGATCTCCATCAACCTCTCCTCCCCCCTTGCTGGATCAAGAAGGAGGAGATGTCGCCGCTCCGTACGTGTGTTGAACGCGGAGGTGCCGTCCGTTCGGCACTAGGATCATCGGTGATTTGGATCACGACGAGTACAACTCCATCAACCCCGTTCTCTTGAACACTTCCGCGCGCGATCTACAAGGGTATGTAGATCCACTCCTCCCTCGTTGCTAGATGACTCCATAGATAGATCTTGGTGACACGTAGGAAAATTTTGAATTTCTGCTACGTTCCCCAACAGCGTGTCATGCATCTCATATCATGTCATCATGCCATCATGTCATAAATCTTTTGCATCTCAACTAAATAAATTGTGTGGATCTTCGATCCATTTAAATCGAGGGAAGAGTGACTTCTCTTTATAACATATCCTCCTAATATTTAGGGAGCTATTATAAATATTCCATTAATTTGGAATCACCAAAACACACTTACAAGTAATTCCCCAGGCCTTTGTTATCTCACATCTTGACCTCAAACTTTGCCCATATAGTTTTTTCTCTTTCATCGCTTTCCCGATCTCCACAAAAATTCCGAACATTTTTGGACTCCCCAAAAATGTTTTGTTAATTCAATCTTATTTGAATCACATTCAAAAGTGTTTGAATGCAATCCTTCCAAGCGGTGCCAAATGCATTTTCTCGGAACGAACTCATTTTTATGAGTCCGGGAGATTTAACCGCATGCCCAAATGTTTTCTCTAACCCCTCTTTTTCCATTTTTCTCCTCTCTATACTTTCTGTTAAAGGAAATTGAGGGAGAGAGAGGAGAGAGCCCAACAGGCTGGCCTCTAGGGTCCATCCCTAGGCCCAGCTGCGCCCTGCCTCATCCCTAGGCTATCTAGCACCTGGGCCGCCCAATCTCCGCAACCAGGCCGGCCCATTTGCGGCAAGCCCACCTGGCCTCACCTAACCTAACCCTAGGCCCGGCCATAACCTCTCTCTCATGATCTTTTCCTCGCACCCCGCGCCGCCAGGAGAGCAGCGCATCGCACCAGGGGCCTCGATCCCATCTCTCCCCGCAGCCCGCCTCGCTCGACTCCCTCCACCAGCGCCGATCCCCTCGTCCACCCCGTTCGCCAGCTCCTTCCTCCGCCCGCGCCATGACCGAGCTGGGCCCCTACTCCGACGTGGTTGCACCTTAGCGCTGCCGTCCTCCATGGCTGCTGCTGGCGAGCCCCTGCTCTGCTGCACCTGCCTCGACCTCCTCTGCTAGGGCAAGCAGTGCCGCCCCGTCGACCCGCCTCATCCTCGCGTCTCTGGCCTCATCCCCGACCCCCAGCCGCCGGATCCGGCCGGATTGAGTCGGCCCGCGTCGAGCACCTCCACCACCTTGCTCCGTCGAGCTCTGTCCCGCTGCACCTCGCCTTGGGCCACCTGCACCACCTCGGGAACCCCTGCCCGACGCCATGGCCTCCCCTGCTTCGCACCAAGGCCGATGTCGGACCCTTCAGCCTTCACCGTCCTCCTGCCCGTGCCTTTCCTTTCGGCCCTGTTTTTGATGTGCGAGAACGTGAGGACGACGACCGGCGCCAAGTCCTGCTCGAGCACCCGCCTGCGTTGCGGCATCGGTGCACCGTGTCGCTGCTCGTTGCCTGCCAAGACCGTCTCCGTGGAATTCCATCAAGTACACCACCGACAAGACCACACGGATGCCCGAACGAAACGCCAAGACCTACGAGAACGACTTCGTGGACCGACGAGTACCACGACGACCGTTGTTCGCCAAGTACACCTTCGGATTCGTCAAGTTCAACTACCCCGCAAGACCCGGAGCGCCAAGTACCTCTATCGCCTTCTTCGGAATCCTAAGAACGCCAAGTACTTCATCACCCGGCGCCTAAAACGACTCCCGACGCCGAAGACCCATGAACAAAAACCGTCAAGTTTGACTACCGTCGACCTCCGAAGAACAGGGTTGTGCCGAGTATCCCTTCGTTTTGTCAAGACCATCAAGTCCCTCGACGACAAGTGCACGACTACGCGGATTGTACCAAGTACCCCTTCATTTCGACGAGACCAGCAAGTCTGAAGAATGCCAAGTTTGACGACGCTCTCTGCCCGAACCACTACCGCCAACGCGTACCTCTCCGTCGCCGTGGGTTTCGTCAAGTTCAACGGTGAACCCCGAAGCCCTCGGATTCATTAAGTCTGAAGGTGCAAGTACCACTCTGAACCATGTACGACGACCATCCCCGAAGACCCGTGTAACGCGAACGTCAAGTTCGACTACCGTCGCGTGAACCGCTACTTCCCACGACGACCCCGTGAACAACTACTTCCCCTTCGACACGTGCACCCCTACCGCCGAACTCAATCTGTTCCGATAATGCACGCTTCAAAGGTATAACCCCGAGACGACCACCCATGGACCGTGTGCAAGAGTTGTATGAGATGCATGTGGGTTGTTGTAATCCGCCCATGAACATTAGTTGTTCCCTCGTTTGACACCGTTGTCTACCCATGGGAACCCGGTATCTGGGAGCACCCCATCTTGTTGCATGACACACTCACAACCACTTCCTTTTGCACCGGTATCCCCGTGAGCTACCGGATCATCGGAATGTTGCCGCGGCATCATTTCCGTTTCGTCTCAGTGGCACCCCTTTCTTTCCACCACAGTGGTCAATGCTTCATAATGTTCTTATCAAGTTTTTCATAAAAAATGCATAAAACTTGCTCATGTCATGCGCACCATGATAATAACATTTAAATATTTAAAATTGTTGTTGCACCAAATTGATAAATGCATATGGGGATTTACCGGGTTTGTTGTTTATTATATCCGGCCTCATTTAAATTGTTTAGGTGGTTTAGTCTTGTTATGTTTCACCTCTTGCCATGTTAACCAACATTTAATATTGTTGAGTACCTAAACAAGAGAGAACTAAATAAGTCATGTGGTGTTCCATCAATATGCAACAACTCCACTTAATTTGTAGGCTTGTTTTGTGCATTTTGCCATGCCATGTTTCTTTAAACCGGACATGCATCATACTTGGTTGTGCATCATGCCATGATTATGTGGTGGTTGTTTACTATGTTGTTTGTTTCTTTCCGGTGTTGCTTCCTCGGGTTAGTTCCGATAACGTCACGTTTGTGAGGACCCGTTCGACTACGTCCGTTTGTCTTCTTCATGGACTCGTTCTTCTTCCTTGCGGGATCTCAGGCAAGATGACCATACCCTCGAAATCACTTCTATCTTTGCTTGCTAGTTGCTCGCTCTTTTGCTATGCCTATGCTGCGATACATATCACTTGCTTATCATGCCTCCCATATTGTTGAACCAAGCCTCTAACCCACCTAGTCCTAGCAAACTATTGTTTGGCTATGTTACCGCTTTGCTCAGCCCCTCTTATAGCATTGTTAGTTGCAGGTGAAGATTGAAGTTTGTTCCTTATTGGAACATGGAGTGGTTGTTCCTTGTTGGAACATGTTTACTTGTTGGGATATCACAATATCTCTTATCTAATTAATGCATCTATATACTTGGTAAAGGGTGGAAGGCTCGGCCTTATGCCTGGTGTTTTGTTCCACTCTTGCCGCCCTAGTTTCCATCATATCGGTGTTATGTTCCCGGATTTTGCGTTCCTTACGCGGTTGGGTTATAATGGGAACCCCTTGACAGTTCGCCTTGAATAAAACTCCTCCAGCAATGCCCAACATTGGTTTTACCATTTGCCACCTAGCCTTTTCTTTCCCTTGGGTAGGCCTGCCCAAGGATCATCTTTATTAAACCCTGGGCCAGTGCTCCTTTGAGTGTTGGTCCAACCTGTCAGCTGCTGGTGACCACCAGGGGCAACTCTGGGCTGGCCTACCGGAACATTGGACAATCCGTTGTGCCCTGAGAAAGAGATATGTGCAGCTCCTATCGGGATTCGTTGGCACATTCGGGTGGCTTTGCTGGTCTTGTTTTACCATTGTCGAAATGTCTTGTAACCAGGATTCCGAGTCTGATCGGGTCTTCCCGCTAGAAGGAATATCCTTCGTTGACCGTGAGAGCTTGTGATGGGCTAAGTTGGGACACCCATGCAGGGATTTGAACTTTCGAAAGCCATGCCCGCGGTTATGGGCAGATGGGAATTTGTTAATGTCCGGTTGTAGAAAACCTAAAGTTGACCTTAATTAAAATACATCAACCGCGTGCGTAACCGTGATGGTCTCTTCTCGGCGGGGTCCGGGAAGTGAACATGGTGTTGGAGTTATGCTTGACGTAGGTTGTTCTAGGATCACTTCTTGATCATAGTTGTCCGACCGTGCTTTTGCCTTCTCTTCTCGCTCTCTTTTGCGAATACGTTAGCCACCATATATGCTAGTCGCTTGCTGCAGCTCCACATCATACCTTTACCTTACCCATAAGCTTAAATAGTCTTGATCGCGAGGGTGTGAGATTGCTGAGTCCTCGTGACTCACAAATACTTCCAAAACCAGCTTGCAGGTGCCGTTGAACCGTGCAGGTGACGCAACCAAGCTCAAGGAGGAGCTCGATGAAGATCTTGTCCTTTGTGTTGTTTCGTTCTAGTTGATCAGTAGTGGAGCCCAGTCGGGACGATCGGGGATCTGTGTAGCATTTGGGGTAGTCTTCTTTTATTTTGGCTCCGTAGTCGGGCCTTGATTGTATTTGGATGATGTAATGCTTTATTCATGTATTGTGTGAAGTGGCGATTGTAAGCCAACTATGTATCTCTTTCCCTTATGTATTACATTGGTTGTGTGAAGATTACCTCACTTGCGACATTGCTTTCAATGCGGTTATGCCTCTAAGTCGTGCTTCGACACGTGGGAGATATAGCCGCATCGAGGGCATTACATCCGCGCCACTTTTCCTTATTATCATACACGCATATTGTTATTCGTCCGTGCGCGATCTTGGGCACTCCCGCCCCGCATTAATTCCTTTACCCAAATTTTAGTAGATGTCATAGTTCAACCGTCGCCCACACTACTCCAGCACCGAACTAATAGTAAAATTGCAGTAGCCGAGGCATTTGAACCATCGTCCTCCCTCGTCCACCACCATTACTAAAAAATTTAGTAGTCGCGGCGTATCCTCAAACACCAAACACCCTCCTCCACAGTCCCCCACCCGCCCCTCCCCCTCGAACCCTAGCTCGCGGCCGCCACCAGCGCCGCCGCCAACCCCTGCTGGTCTGCCCGTTCCTCCTAGCTTAGATAATAAAGTTTAGGTTACCCAGCGATTCCCATACCGTCGCCCCACTCCCCTAAGTTTTTAGATGAGGCTTGCGGTGTCCCTCCCTGCCAGATCCACATCCCCTGCTCCCGAATGTCGCAGCCTAAGCTCGACCATGTATCCCGGGTAGCCCGGCGAGCGTTCGGCCAAGAAGAGGTTTATCATGGTCTCTCCGGTGGACGTTGGTGAGGTGGCCGCCGTTCGCCCCGACCTGTCGATCCCGGAGCAACACGTCGCCGTGGAAGCCGGCGAAGATGTTGACTATGTTGCCATGCCGAACGCTTCATGTCAGCGGGCCAGCGTATTACTGTATCTCAGAAAAGCTAGCTACGACATCAAGTTCATCCACGACGACGGCTTCATACGGGCCAGTCACAGGTTAAGTGGTCCATCCCCAACCCCTATGGTTCAACCACCGTCGAACTCTTCGATGGCCCTGCCACTAATCTCCTCCGCCAAGCGGTCAAAGATTTGCGAGCTTTATACGCCATCGAGCCCATTTTGTCATTTCTGAAGGACACGTTGTACGTCGGCGGCTTGGGATCCTTAATTGCCAAGTCAGATCACATCGACCACGACCACGAGGAGGGCACCCACGAAGGTTCTTCCAAGGTGAAACAGCCCATCCGTGACATTAGAAAGTGCACCATGGGTCTGTGCTCTTCCAACTGGAAGGATCCCGTCCATGAAATGTGAGGCAACATTCTATCAGCAAATCTTACCTTTTCTAGCTTGCCAACCCGTACCCTTTATTGTAGTAGCATTTGTCGTGCGGTGCTTTAACCGTGCCATGTTTAATTATTTCATTTATGCAAATGTTCAATAGGGCTATGTGATGTTTAAGTATGAATTGTCCACTTCAGTTTCACGAATGGCTATATTTGGTTGTTTATAGTGAGTAGATGCCTTGTGTATCTGTATTTGGTTGTTAGGTTGGTTGGAGTGAGCATTTTTCCAGTTATCGAGCATATGCCTTGTTTATATGTATTTGGTTCTTAGTTTGGCTGTAGTGAGCATTTGCCCGGTTATCAAGCAGATGCCTTGTTTATTTGTATTTGGTTGTTAGGTTGTTTTTTTAGCATTTGTCCAGTTATCAAGAAGATGCCTTGTTTATCTGTATTTGGTTGTTAGGTTGCTTTTTTAGCATTTGTCCAGTTATCAAGCAGATGCCTTGTTTATCTTTATCTGCTTGTCAGGTTCATTGCAGTGAGCATTTGTCCAGTTATCAAGCATATGCCCTGTTTATCTGTATTTGCTTGTTAGTTTGGTTGTAGTGAGACTCTGTCCAGTTTTCAATAGCTATATTTTGTTGTTATACTGGTCATTTATGCCTTTTTTATTTCAGTCATTCACAATGTGTTGTTCATTATGTGCAAGTTAGAACTGTGCCGCTCGACTACATCAATACCAGTTTGAACGGCTATATTTGGTTCCAGTTATTCCTGGTGTAGTTAACACATGCCCTTTATTTTAGTTTTACACATTTATCCAGTGTGATGTTTAAGCATTACCTACATTCTATTCATTTTCAACAATACGAGTTTGAATTGCAATATTTGATGGTTGTTAAGCCTGTTGTCGGTAACATTGCCTTCCATTTTATATCTGCTTTAACAGCATGCTGAAACCAACACATTCAAGCTATCATTTGGATATGATGTTGTTTACCTTTGCTATATTTGTTTGATGTTAAGGTTGCTGTACTTATCATGCCTTTCCACTACTTATGCAGGACAACAACGGGAGTGGTCACCATTTTCCGCCGAGGTTAGCTTCATCCCTCGGCTTGTACTCCCCCCGTGGCTCCATAATGTAGTGCATATAGATCCAGGCCTCGACACTTCTTAGCTTATAATATTGACTTGTTGCTTTTAGGTACATATGCCCTTGGCAAGGATCCATGCATCGACCCTTTTTGCGTATGGGGCAATGAGATATTCATGAACAAGCATCAAGTGAGGAAATTGATAAGGATTATTAGCAAAAATATATGAATGATTGCAAGCAAATTATTTGTTTATGCTCTATCCAATACAACAGTGAGTTGTAGGATGGTAACTGCAAAAATATACGAATGATTGCAAGCAAATTATTTGTTTATGCTCTATCCAACACAACAGTGAGTTGTAGGATGGTAACTACAAACTCTGCCTCCTTCTCTTTTTACTGTCCATAATGAGTTGTTAGACAACAATGTCTGAATCTTTTTCGTTCCCAGTGGTTCCCGAAGCAGTTCACTCGAGATTACCTCACAAAGTACATGATTGGTGGACACGCAATGAAGGTTAAAGTATTTCATCCAGACTACAATGAGCATCAAGAAGTCGTAATGAAGACAGTGAAGGATGGACGGGCAGCCATCACAAGGGGTTGGCCTAGAGTCATGCGCGCATTACGCATGGAGGAGGGCACAACATGGGCATTCCACTTCACCTTCTCCAGCAACCAGAATGTCTTTCTCCTCTCTCTTTACAGTCTTTAGTACAACAGTGGTTCATCATTCTTTACTTGGTGCTTCTGTAGTTCTTCAGTATATGTACTTCTGCATCGAATTATGCATTCGTGGTTGAATCTATATTTGTAATAAACATGGTTGGATATGAAATAAGTGATTGCCTACTTTCAAATTCAAAACATGTGATTTTTAAATTAGGGACTACACTACACACAGTTTGCGAAAGCGAAATGTCTGCGATGGAGGTGGAGATCAGAAATGTTTCTAGGATCCACTACGTGTGCGATCAATCTCCACTGCACACACGACATCCTCTTGAAAACTGTTTGCGTTAGGCCACCTTGCGCAAATGTTTACCACATAAAAACTATGTGTGATGGACAACCTTTGCCATACAGTTTCTTCTACGGACCATGTGTGATGCATTCAATAACGCAAACGATAAAATTGTTAATATCATGTGCAATGGCAACGCTATCACAAACGATTTAATGGGAAAAATTGTGTGTGATCTACCTGTGAACGGAAACGTTTTCCTTGGAGCGACTGTGTGGGATGTACATACGAACAGAAAAGTTTAGCGGGGACTGACTGTGTGGGATGTACTTGCGACGGGAAACAATTTCACCTGTATAATTGTATTTTTAGCTCTACTATACATATTTCCGTATTTGACCGCTCGCCGATCGCACACGACCTCATTTTGCCGAGCGTGTGTGCCAGGAGAGCATATCCCCGATGGTTTGTAGGCCGTGTGGGAAGGACCCCCCTATCACCGTCACTCACTAGGCGACGGTTCCAAATGTCGTCGCGAAAAGGGGTTTAAAACCATTTGTTATAGCACCGGCGCATACTAGTGATAATTTGAACAAGTATATTACTAGCCCTTGTGCGCCTCCTATAGATCCCTTGCATCAATACCCCCGATGAGTATGACATGACCCACCATCTTAGAACTATTGATCTTATCATAAGAGGGTTGCATAGAAATTTACTTGTATGCTTGCCTACATTTGAATGTGCTTATACCATATGGAGATATCTTGAGGAGCGCTTTCCAAACTATTCCTTGAAAAATCTATATGAGATCCTTCAGAAGTCCATAGCTTTTCATAAAATGCATCCTAGTGATCCAAAATTTGGTGATTGTCTGTTTGAGCTTTGTGACCTTATGCGTGCCAAAGGAGATGTTGGAGTCATTAGTAGCATCATTTCTCAAGTCATTAAAATTCATAAAGATGCACATTGTCATGGTCATAAATCTAATGAATCACTCTCTCTAGGTGATGACCAATCACAAGACGATGTTGAACATGGATATTATGATGAGGACGATGATAGTGACTTTGATCTTAATGAGTCAATGAGACACTTTGGTTTTATGGCTAACCTTCATGGTTACATGGCCAGAGGAAAATGGGTTCTTGATAGTGGATGTACCGATCACATGACCGGGGACAAGGACATGTTTCGTGAGCTTGCTGAAAACGACGACCCCCGAAAGTATGTCACTTATGGTGATAACTCAAAGGGTAAGGTGGTTGTCCTTGGTAAGGTGGCCATCTCACATGACAACTCCATCCAAAATGTTATGCTCGTTGAATCTCTTGGCTATAATTTACTTTCCGTATCTAGACTAGCCGATTTCTGTTTCAATGTCCTATTCACTGAAGTAGATTGCCAAGTGGTTCGAAGAGATAATCATAATATGGTCTTTACCGGTATACATAGAGGTGATCTATACATTGTTGATTTCAGAAAAAAGGCTCAACCTAGAACTTGTTTAATTGCTAAATCTTCTAAAGGTTGGTTGTGTCATAGAAGGTTAGGTCACGTGGACATGTGAAATCTTGATAAGCTTATTAAAGGTGATCATATCCTTGGTGTTAAAGATGTTATATTTGACAAAGATAGACTTTGCAGTGCTTGTCAAGCAGGAAAACAAGTTGGAGGAAGTCATCCCGTGAAGAACATCATGACCATGAGAAGACCACTTTGGCTACTTCATATGGATCTTTTTGGTCCCAACGTCTACAAGAGTCTCGGTGGTAACTCATTCAGATTGGTCATTGTTGATGATTTTTCAAGATTTATGTGGGTGTTCTTTCTTGATGATAAATCACACATCCAAAAGATCTTCAAGAACTTCGCTAGGAAGGCCCAAAATCAATTTGAAGTGAAGATCAAGAAGGTTCAGAGCGACAACGGAACGGAGTTCAAGAACGCCAATGTGGATACCTTTCTTGATGAAGAAGGGATTTCGCATGAGTTCTCGGCTACGTACACACCTCAACAAAACGGAGTTCTTGATAGGAAGAACCGGACACTTATTGAGATGGCAAGAACGATGCTTGATGAATACAAGACGCCAAAACACTTTTGGGCAGAAGCGGTTGAGACATCTTATCATGCAACAAATCGACTATATCTTCACAAGCTTCTCAGCAAGACGGCATACGAGCTTCTCATCGGTAACAAACCCCAAGTTGGATACTGTTGGGGATATTACTACTGGCCATAAACCGGCCAGGAGTAGCCAGATTAACTTTATGAAGATTAGAAGCCTATGAAGACGTAAGAATGATGGCGCTTTACGAAGGCCCAAGGCCCAAAGCCGAGTTAAGGCATGTAGATGTAAACCAACCTTATTATGTAACTTGCATTGTAAGGTAGGAAGGATAGAGACCGAGCCGGACACGTCTATGATCCGGCCTCGGGACTCTGTAAACCGGCGGGCGTCAACCTATGTATATAAAGGGACGACCCGACAGCGGTTTAGGGACAAGGCACAATAACTCAAGAGCCAGGCAAAGCGGATTCGCTCCCTAGTCATCGAAACCCTAGCAATACCAACACAACTAGACATAGGCTTTTACCTTCATCAAAGGGGTCGAACTAGTATAAAAACCCTCGTGTCCCTTGTCCGGTTTAACCCCTTTAAGCTAACCCGTAGCAATGGCTCCACGACTAAGTCCTTTCGCGAGGACATCTGCCGTGATAAACCCACAACAGTTGGCGCCCACCATGGGGCCGTCGCACGACGGTTTCGAGTTCTTGACGGGCAGCTTTGAAGGACTCAAGGGATACGCTGTGGGCCAAATGACGAAGAGAGGTCGCGACAAGCTCTACATCAACGATGCGGGATGGGGTCCCGAGGCCGGTTCAATTGAATACAGGTACCGGGTCCCCTTTGGTAGAATTCACGTCTTCATCGGCAAGATCGTCAAACCGAGCCCTGAGACGGACACCTACACCGACATCATCGAGACGGCCAGCGTGCAAGCCCTACCCCAGTTCGGCCCGCACCAAGGCATGTTTTTGTAGGTGTCATCCATGGAGCGGAATATAAGGATGGACCGGCATATGACAGGGAAGCCATTGTCCATTCTGATGTCAACTCTTCAACCGGAGAGACCGAGTCACTGTATCAGCTGCCGGACGGTCGGATTAGTGGGAGTTCCGGTGGCAACAGTATTCCGGACCACCTCGATCTGCCAAACCGGGTCACCATCTTCATGGCCGGTACACAACCAGTGCATCACTCTTCTACTGCCGTGGCGATGTTCTCCGGTTCAGCAACAGCAACGCCAGCAGGAGTAGGAGGCTCTGCGCCGCCTCCCGCTCAGGTTTTTTCTGATTTGTTCGACGCTTTGGCAACATTGATGGCCGTGGAGGTGGACGCTGCAGCCCGAGATCTACACAATGCGGAGATTGCAAAGGTGAAGGATCAGATAACTCAGGCTAAAGTGGACCTGGCAGCAGAGAACGCCAGGATGGCTACAGAACGGGCCGAGTTGGAAGCTCAGGCCTACCGGCTTAGGTTGGACCAGAATGCCTTAGATGAGGTCATGAGGAGGAGATACCGGTCGCACCTCCTACCGGGTTATGAGCCAAGAAATCTCTTCAACACGCCAGGAGCCCGAACCAGTAACTAGCAAGTGGTAAACTGGACGGAGGCGCCGGGAACAGGAGCATCGGTTCACCCGCGCATGATGAACCCGCCTCGTCAGAACAACGTTGTGCCGCAGTATGTTCCGACGCCCCCGGGGCATTACTCCAACCCGCTGGATAACATTGTGGCCGCCGCTTCACGATTGGCAGCCCTCCCAATTGACGGCGAGTCACCAGTGGCGATTGAGACACGACGGGCCAGAGAGCTCCTTCAAACAGCTTTAAACCAGCAGTAGGCTTATTCGCATAGTCGCGAGAGGATTCATTCCACCCCCATCCGAGTCGGAGATACAGTAGGCACGTTGAGGATGAACCGACCGTATCAAGCAGTGCATGTCACCGTAACTCGCCGCGAGGGCACAACCCGGCAGGTGGTAGTGCTAATGTGCAGGATGTGGTGGATCATGGTCGTGCACGTTGAGAAGCCGAGTTAGCAGCTCTGCACGCAGCTCATCAACCTACTCTAGTGCGCCCTACCACTTCAGTGGAGCCAAGCATGGTGTTCAGTTAGGGGTACCGTGTCTTACCCCCGCTTTGCATAATGTACGACTGCCCAAGGATTTTAAAGGCCCTCGTAAGGTGCCCAATTACACCGCCGATTTACAACCAGAGTCATGGGTGGAGAGTTATGAGATGGTGATGGAGATGCTAGACGTGGATGAATCGGTATGTGCTAAATACTTCACCATGATGTTGGAGGGGACAGCTCGAACTTGGTTAAAGAGCTTACCAGCTAATTCTGTCTGGTCATGGGCTGAGCTAAAACATCGGTTTATCCAGAATTTCAAAGATACATGTAAGCAGCCTATGTCAATTGTGGACCTAACCTCTTGTGTTCAAGAGGAGGGGGAGTCTACGACGCATTGGGTGAAGCGAGTCTCAGCTATTATGCATTCATCAGACCGCATTAATGCAGATACAACAGTTTTGACGTTGGAGGGCAACTGCCGGTTTATGCCATTAAAACTGAAGCTAGGGAGGCTCAAGCGTCACTGCAATGACATGTCAACCCTTATGGCTGCTTTGGTGAAATACACCGATTCAGATAGTACCAAAGACCCTGAGTCCGAGGATGACAAACCGGGGAAAGGGAAAAAGAACGGCAATACCAAGGGGTAGCAGCACAATCCGGCAGGTCATGGGAATAATGGTAAGCACAAGGCAGACAATATTTTGGACTTTGTGGCTAACACCAATGCTCAGGACAATGGTCAGCGTCATAAGGGTAAACAACTCCAGAGGGGTGCAGGGTCAGGCCCCAATCTGGAGTGCCTGTTAAATCAACCTTGTCCAAAGCACGGATCGAAGGAAAGGCCAGCTTCACATCTTTGGAAGGATTGTTTCATTATGCGGGAGTTCAAGAATTCCAATATGTTTCAATATGACAATGGCCCGCCCGGCGGTTCAGGAGGCGGTTTTCATGGGCCGGGTTATGGAGGTGGCAGCTCTAGTTCAGGATTCCAAGGCAATCAAACCGTACATGGCCATCAAGGGAACCATGGCAATCAAGGAGGTTATAACCATCAGGGGAATCAGCGGCAGCTGCAGTCGGGTTATCAGAGCAACCCGAAGCAGTTGAATAGCGGGCAGTATCATGTCTTTACCACTAGCTTGTGTAAACGCGATTAGAAGCTTCACAAGAGGGTAGTAAACTCTGTTGAACCGGCAGTGCCTTAGTATCTGTGCTGGTCTGAGCAGCCCATTTTATGGAGTAGAGAGGATCACCCACCCCGGGTTGATAATCCGGGTCATCTGGACTTAGTGGTGGCACCTCAATTTGGGGGGTATAAGTTCACCAAGGTGCTTATGGATGGGGGAAGTAGTATCAATATTCTTTACTATGATACCTTCCTCCGTATGGGGTTGACAGATAAGAATCTTAAACCATCGAACATCGTTTTTCATGGTGTGGTGCCCGGTAAGTCTGCGTATCCAGTGGGCAAGATAGCCCTAGAGGTGGCTTTTGGAGATGATCGTGATTCAAGGTCAGAAACATTGACTTTTGAGGTGGTGAAAATCAAGAGTCCGTATCATGCCCTGTTCAGGCGTCCGGCTTATGCTAAGTTCGTGGCGAGGCCGTGTTATGTTTATTTACAACTTAAGATGCCGGGTCACAAGGGGACCATCATAGTACACAGGAGCAGGAAGATCGCTTTGGAGTGTGCAGAGGGTGATGCGGCTTACGCTGAGTCGGTTTGTGCCACAGAGGAGCTGAAGTTTTATAAAGACAAGGTTGATCCGGTCAACATGACTTCTTTAAAAAAACCAACTACGGAGCATGATCCGGCGTTGAAGTTTAAGTCGGCTACATACACTAAGATGGTTGATTTTGTTCCTGGCGATTCATCCAAGCAGTTCAGCATCAGCGCTAACCTGGATCCCAAATAGGAAAGCGCGCTCATCGAGTTCATCCGTGAGAACCGAGACATCTTTGCATGGAAGCCTTCTGACATGCCAGGTGTACCAAGGGAACTCGCTGAGCACACCCTTAATATATGTAACACCCCAGACACACCCGTCGGTGGTTGTTACTCCTAGCGGGATCTAGACTAGCCCCACAGATCAATACTAGTCTTTTCTGCGCACTTTGTCCTCACTCGTGCGCACCCGGGAGAAACTTCCCAGTCGGTCACCCATCCTGACACTACTCCAAGCTGAGCACACTTAACTTTGGAGTTCTGTCTGAATGGGATCTCGGAAAAGAAGGAATTCCTTATTGATATGAGTAGTCTATCATCCCTATTAAGCCAGGCCATCACATACACCCCCACTCAGAGGAACCTACGTCCTCGTCGGGCCACAGGAACGTTCCCTCTTGGCACATACGTCTGTGCATCCAGTCCGGTACATGTACCATGTCATGTGCCACGACGGGTCACAAATGTCATGAACAACATGACCGTGCACCTGTCCGCAACCATCCGTGTAACCGCGAGGGTCGGCTCTGATACCAACTTGTAACGCCCCGGACACACCCGCCGGTGGTCGTTACTCCTAGCGGGATCTAGACTGGCCCCACAGATCAATACTAGTCTTTTCTGCGCACTTTGTCCTCACTCGTGCCCACCCGGGAGAAACTTCCCGGTCGATCACCCATCCTGACACTACTCCAAGCTGAGCACACTTAACTTTGGAGTTATGTCCGAATGGGCTCCCGGAAAAGAAGGAATTCCTTATTGATATGAGTAGTCTATCATACCTAATAAGCCAGGCCATCACAATATAGATCCTAAGTTTAAACCGGTCAGGCAGTTTCTCCGCCGCTTCAACGAAGAAAGGCGTAAGGCTATTATGGTGAGGAGGTAGCTCGGCTGTTGGCCGCAGGGTTTATCGTGGAGGTCTTTCACCCGGAGTGGCTGGCTAATCCGGTACTAGTCCTTAAGAACTACACAGATTTGAACAAAGCTTGCCCAACAGATCCCTTTGCCCTCCCTCGTATTGATCAGATTATTGATGCCACGGCAGGCTGTGACCGTTTGTGTTTTCTGGATGCTTATTCTGGTTACCATCAGATCAAAATGGCAGTTATGGACCAGGAGAAAACAACTTTTATAACTCCCTTTGGAGCCTTCTGCTATGTCTCTATGCCCTTTGGGCTCAAGAGTGCCCAGGCGACTTATCAGTGTTGCGCCAGAATTGTCTTCATAAGCAGATTGGGCGCAATGTTCATGCATATGTGGATGATATTGTGGTAAAGTCCAGGAAGGAGGAAACATTGATAAATGACTTGAGACGAACTTTTGACAACCTGCGGGTTTATAAGATGATGCTTAATCCGGACAAATGTGTCTTTGGTGTTCCGGCAGGCAAGCTCCGGGGTTTCCTGGTGTCTAACAGGGGCATTGAGGCTAACCCGGAGAATATTACAACTAGCTAAACCGGCGTGTATCAACGACGTTCACCGTCTGGCGGGCCGGATTGCAGCTTTGAGCCGGTTTATCAATTGTCTTGGGGAGAAGGCTATCCCTTTATATCAGATGCTAAAGAAAACAGATGACTTTGTCTAGAGCGATGCGGCGGATAAAGCGTTTGAAGAGGCAGTTAGCTGAACCGCCTGTCCTTGCGACTTCGGTCGATAAAGAGCCTTTACTGCTATATGTGGCTGCTAATGCCTGGGCTGTTAGTGTGGCTATTGTTGTGGAGCACAAGGAGGCTGGAAAGGAGTATCCGGTTCAACGGCCGGTTTATTATATCAGTGAAGTGATTATCGAATCAAAGCAGAGGTATCCGCATTGGCAGAAGCTGGTGTATGGGGTATTTATGGCAAGCCGGAAGCTCAAGCATTATTTTTAGGGTCATCCTATCACAGTGGTCAGTTCAGCCCCTCTGGGAGATATCATTCAAAACAGAGAAACAACTGGCCGGATTGCTAAGTGGTCTATTGAGCTTGGACCTCACGGACTCAAATATGCACCTCGCACAGCGATCAAATCTCAAGCACTCGTGGATTTCATCAATGATTGGACCGAGTTGCAGGCGCCAGAGGAAAAGCCAGACAACACTTATTGGACTATTCATTTTGATGGGTCTAGGAAATTGGAGGGCTCGGGGGCTAGAGTCATATTAACTTCCCCACATGGTGACAAGTTTTGTTATGTTCTTCGCTTAATGTTCCCTTGCACTAACAATGCAGCTGAGTATGAGGCCTTACTCCACGGTCTTCGGATGGCCAAAGAGATGAACTTAAGCTGGGTTAAGTGCTTCGGTGACTCGGACCTAGTGTCTCAACAGGTGTTTGGCACTTGGGATTCTAAGGACCCACTCATGGCTGCATATCGACGAGAGGTGGATATAGTGGCTGGTCATTTCAAGGGTTATCAAGTTGACCATATAGATCGGAGAAAGAATGAAGTGGCGTATGCTTTAAATCGCCTAGGTTCTCAGCGTAAACCGGTCCCACCTAATGTCTTCCTCGATGTACTACATAATATGTCGGTCAAGATACCAACAGAGGAGGAGTTGGCTATTCCTGACCCGGAGGCCCAGTTGGTGGCGGCTTTGCATGTTACACCGGATTGGACAGTCCCGTACTTGGCCTACATGAACCGGGGCGAGTTACCGGAGGATGACACCTTGGCCCGACAGATAATCCGGCGATCCAAGTCAATGACCATTATCAATGGGGAGTTACATCGTTACCGCGTTACAGGAGCAATTCAGCGTTGCGTGTCTCCTCAAGAGGGTTGTGAGATTTTGTGAGAAATCCACGAAGGAGATTGCGGTCACCATGCCGGTTCAAAATCCTTGGTGGCTAAGGCTTTTCGTCATGGCTTCTACTGGTTGACGGCTCATGCTGATGCAGAGGATTTTGTAAAGAGGTGTGACGGTTGTCAGAAGTTTGCACGTTGCGCCCATGTTCCAGCTCAGGAGTTGAGAATGATTCCAATCACTTGGCCGTTTGCAACTTGGGGGCTCGATATGGTTGGACCCTTTAAGAGATCCATGGACAAAAAGACCCACCTGTTGGTGGCGGTTGACAAGTTTACCAAGTGGGTAGACACAGGGCCAGTCAGTAAGTGTGATGCAGCCACGACGGTTCAATTCATCAAGAAGGTGATCTTCCGGTTTGGTTTTCCACACCGCATTATCACGGATAATGGTACTAATCTGTCTAAGGGTGAGATGGAGGAATTTTGTCAACATGAGCACATTCGGCTTGATGTAGCGTCAGTGGCTCACCCCCAGTCTAATGGTCAAGCAGAGAGGGAAAATCAAGAAATTTTGAGAGGTATTAAACCCCGGTTTATGGTTCCTTTAAAGAGGACACCAGGTTGTTGGGTGGAGGAGTTGCCTTCTGTATTATGGAGTATCAACACCACACCAAACAGATCTATGGATTACACGCCTTTCTTCATGGTTTACGGAGCAGAGGCGGTTCTCCCTAGTGACATCCGTCATGACTCACCCCGTGTGACGACTTATGTTGAAGCTGAGAATGAAAAATCACGGCAGGACTCACTAGACCTGTTAGATGAGGAGCGTGATTTTGCAGCAGCGCGTTTGGAGATTTATCAACAAGATCTCCGACGTTATCACAGCCGTCGGGTTAAGACTAGAAGTTTCAAGAAGGCGATCTGGTGCTCCGGCTCATCCAGGATCAGATTGATATGCACAAGTTATCCCCACCTTGGGAAGGACCTTTTGTGGTCAGCAAAAATCTGCACAACGGGTCATACTACCTCATCAATGTTCGAGAGCACAAAGACTCACGCAAATCGGAGGAGGAGACTCATCGGCCGTGGAATATAGCTCTTCTTCGGCCTTACTATACTTGAGCCATAGGCTCTTCTTATGTACATACTTATGACAATGTATATATTATATAATAAACTGGAGCCTCAGTTAAAGCGGGGTCTCTGTTCTTTTTTACATCATGTGTGGTTCCATGGGGGCTTCTACTTACAAAGCGGAGTTTTATTAACCCGGCCCATAAGGCCACATAGATATAAAGGGGATCACTAGGGGGCTTGGTCGTATTCGAACCATAGCTACACCTCTTGATCGGTTTAACACCCAAAAGGGGTATCACTAGGGGGCTTGGTTGTCTTCACACCATAGCTACACCTCTTGATAGGCTTAAAGCAAAAAGAAAATTATGTGGAGCTCTAGAGAGTTTTTTGCATCAAGCACAACTCAAACATGGGTAAACACTGAGTATAGCTCAAATATTACATGGGGGCTCCTTGCTTCTCAAAGAACAACGAGTTTGCACCCTTGTAATAGGCTATCAAGCCAGGCTTGGAAGCCAGGTGTATTCACCTAAAACCCTGGGTTATCCTGCCTCTTTAAGTAAGCCACTCCGTCCAGGTAAACCTGGTATGACCCATGTCACGTTTGACAAGTCAATCTCATTGACCCTGAACTTGTCAAAGTTAAAACGGTGATTGGTTAAAGATTGAGGTCCATCTTAAAAGGCTTTGCAAAATGGTTTAACTCAGCGGCCTGGCAGCCCATGAAAAGCCTTGATTTAGGGCCTGGCAGCCCATGAAAAGCCTTGTCTATTTCTTTTCAGATTTGCTATTTTTAATATCTTTTGATAAGGGATTTATGAATATTTCTGATAAACCGGTGTTTATTACAACCCGACGGGCTTTCAGCGCTCAATTGTCAGTACATGATCAGTTCTAAACCGGTAGTAAATTGCTCCGGTCTGGATTTGGCTACAGGTCATCAGCATTATACGAACAATCCAGTGGTAATCATCACCCGGTATGGTTTTTATATGAACCGACAAGAGGGAAAGGAGTCATCAACCCTACAGATGGGTATTTTCACTCCTACTATACCAACAGTTGGTCAGCCAACGAAGAAATATCACAGGTGTCATTTATTTTATATCTGGTTAATACAAATCTTGATTATCCATCCAAGTTATATTTTTTTGGGCATCATGACCCGTCTAGTGGTAAACCACTAGGACACTTTCAAGTTCATATATGCAGGAACACAAATCATAATGGACTATGCATAAATCGATCCCAAAGGCAGGACAAGTTTTCAGTATCAAGCAAAACAAACATGCTCGATGGCATGGCAGATAAGGTGTTCATGCTATCCTATTACAAGGCGCTTTCAATACCCCAAATTGAATAAGTATTTTCAAAGGAGTGGCAGACTACAGCTGATAAACCGGCCACCGGTTTAGGATTCCTCATCGGGACGGCTTGATGATTGAGGGTCATCTTGTGCGGTCACATTCTCTTCATCCCTCCCCGGACGCTGGAAATCAACCGTTGACCAATCGATTCCGGTTAAGGCTTAAAAAATGGCATCTTCACAAATAAGGTTGGAGGGGTCAATGTCAGGAGCGTAAGTATGCTTGCGGATGGGTGGCACAAGATCTTCAACATTATGAATCAGCGCGGACTGTCTTTTTCCGTCAGTGTCATAAACCGGTTGAAAATGAGATAGATCTGTATCCTCCGCCAGTTTGCTTGCTATCGGCCGCATCTCCTTTGTCAGCCTTCGAAGATCGTCATTATTGAAGTCTGAGCCGTCTTCTTTCACACCAAGATAGCCTTTGATGATATATGCCGGCTCAAGATCCGAAATCCACGCCTTGGCCCGGATTAGCGCGGTCAGCGCACCTGACCTTGCAGCTGATCTCTTCAGTTCGTTGATCCGGGCAGGCAGCAGGGCCAGCTTTTCGATAGTTTCTTTTATCAGCGGTGGCGGAGGCTTGTTATAAGCTGCCGTGCAAATGGCTCGCTGGGATCCAGAGAACAGTTGTTCTATCAAGGTATAGGCCACTTTAAGCTTCATCCGCATGTCAGAGCCCAGATGAGCAATATGGGTCCCTGTCATGGTTAAACATTAGTAACCCGGTCATTCATAAGATATTATGAATTAGACAAAGTGCATGAGAGAGTACTTACCAAACACAGCAGAAGTCATGGCGTTAATCTGCCGCTTTAAGCCGGTCAGTTCTTCAACCACCGGCTTCAGGGCTGCCTCTGCGTCCTCGGCCTTTTTTGTCAAACCGGCCTTTTCTGTCTCCCAGTCTGCACGCTCTTTGTTAAAGGTCTCTTTCAGCCTTTCCATGGCTGCTAGGGCATTTGTTAACTCCTCCTTGGCCTTGGAAGTCTCTGCTTGCTGAGATTTGATGTTCTCCTGAAGGTCAGCGATTTGAGCATCCTTTTTACTCAGCTCAGCCTACAAATGTGAGGTATATCATCAAAACGGGTTATGAAGTACCAAGCGTATAACGAGTTATGCACTTTGTACTTGGGGGCTAATGCCTATTTGTTCTATCATCAACATATTTTTCACAAGTCTCAAGTACAATGCAAGCATTATCCTTAACACTTGGGGGCTAATGTACATCTATTCAAAGTTGATGCATTGATTCAAGACCCGGTGTACCTTGGAAAGATAAACCGGCCCTTGGGGGCTACACCGATGAAAACTACAGGAATACAATGATAAAGTACCGCTTTGTTTCCAAAGATCACTTGACATATGGAGGATCAGCATGCAAGGATTAAGATATTACAAAGTCTTGATTTATGATTGTTATCATAACCCGGCCCTTGGGGGCTACTTGAGCTGATATTTACAAATTAGATTTATGAAAGGGGAAGTGATGAAATACCTCATAGCGCTCCTTCATCAGGTTCACCAAACCGGCTTCATAATCACGGTTTTTGTGCAGGCGGTGTAGAAAACCAGAGTGGAGTTCTTGAGCGCTGAGATGGGCATAGCTTGACAAGTCGGTGCTCCATTTTCCTTTTTCCATGGCAGCACATTCTTCCTTGGCACTATGTTTGGCCAAAATTACAGGATGATCAGGGGCGGTGTCGTGGAATTGTCACGGCAGATGTCCTAGTGTGAGGACTTAGTCGTGAGGCCAACACATCTACGTGGTATCTTGAGAGGGGTTGAGCGGAATCGAGAGACGCAACACAAGACAAGGATTTAGACAGCTTCGGGCCCCGGAAAACATCATCCCGTAACAACCCTACATGTTGTTTGAGGCTATCTCTCATTATGATCATGAGGAAGTCGCCGTAAACCGGCTCTCCCAGTTAACCCTAACCCTTTAAGATTGTTTTTTCTTACTTGTCCCTCTTTAGGGAGCCCTACCCCTCCTTATATATGTTGAAGGGGCGGGTTACATGTAGAGTCCAACTCGGACTTAAGACTTAACTATTATGACTTCTCTTCTTGGGCTTCTTAACATCTTGGGCTTCATAACGTCTCGGGCTTCATAACTGTCGGATTTCGGGTTCCGGCAGACCCTTGAGGTTCGAACACTGGGGTGCGCACAGAGATTTCGCCTCCTACCTACCTGCACCCCTCCGCCTCGCTAAGATCTAAGCTATGGAAAGAACAACACGAGAGACACAGGGTTTATACTGGTTCGGGCCACCGTTGTGGTGTAATACCCTACTCCAGTGTGTGGCGTGGTGGATTGCCTCTTGGGCTGATGATGATGAACAATACAAGGAAGAAAAGCCTCGCGAGGGTCTGTTCTTGGCTGGGGCGATGAACTACTGGGAGGAGTTCAATCACCCTTCTCTCTCTCTCTGATTCTCATTCCCTGATCCTCATTCTACCTCTCCTGTGGGGGGCTGGTCCTATTTATAGAGGCCCTGGTCCTCTTCCCAAATATCGAGCGGGAAGGGAGCCAACAATGGCGGGCTAATTTGAAGGGGGGCAGCTAGTACCAACTATCCTGACAAAACTAGTCTTCGCCTGCACAAAGCTCTGGTGGTGACGCTGTCTTGGGCTCCATGATTACCTCCGTCTTGCAGTCCTCCTGGTCTTGGTCTTGTTGCACCGAAATGGCAACCTTTGCCTGATGCCTCGGTACTCCGCGGCTGCGCTTGCTCCCTTTGCACCAAAGAGGAAAGGAGGACACTGCGCGAGCTGGCGCCCGCCTGGCGCCCTTGGTCGTCATGGCTTGTGTCACGGGCACCTCATGAGGTACCCCGCCTTGATCTCTCTGCCTCCTCGCGAGCCAGCCTGGTGAGGCCGTGCCTGAGGAAGCTCCGCGTCGTCCGCCCCGCGAGGCTTGGCCCCTCGCGAGGGTCTTGGGTCTGTGCTGGTGAAGATGGGCCGTGCTGGGCCCCCCTTTGAGCCACGCCGCAGGCCACAGGTAGGCAAGTCTGGGGACCCCCGTTCCCAGAACGCCGACAGTAGCCCCCAGGCCCAAGGCGCGCCCGGACTTGGCTGTGCAGGGAGGCGGAAGGGCAAGAGCAAAGCGCCACGGGCCCTAACAGCCTGCGTCCTTGGGCGCCACGTGGTGGTTGATTGGACGTGAGCGCCTTAGCAACCGTGCGGGTTGATAAAGGAGCGGCATCTGCCTAGGCTTTGCTTTTTGCTTTCTCCGGTTGCTACTCGTATCCCCTTTCTTGCGCCTCTCCTTCCTTCCTCCAAAATTTCCAGATCTACTCCGACCGCGTGACCTAGGAAGCCATGGCGCCTCACCAGCCCCCGGCCGTAGCTTGGTACTCGTCTGCCCTGGACTCGCCAAACGTGTCGGAGGTGAGCCTCGCCCGGTTGCGCCGGATGGCGGCGGCGCGGGGCATCAACGGGGCGAAGGTGTTCAAGGCCAGCTCCGCCACCCCTGAGGGTCAAGGGAGCACCTTCTATCCGTTCTTCGTAAGTGCCATTGCTGCTGGCCTGGTGCCTCCCTTATCCGAGTTCTTCTTGTCTGTCCTTCGCCATTACAAGCTACAGGCTCTGCATCTCCACCCGAACTCCGTCCTTCTCCTGGCAATCTTCGCCTATTACTGCGAGGCTCATGTAGGGGTGCAGCCCTCAGTGGCCTTGCTGCGCCACTACTTCTACCTCTGGACCTCTCGCGGTCCTGCTCCCGCGTGCGTGAGCTTCATCGTGTACGGTGGCGCCATTGCCATATCGAACCCCGGGAAAAGGATTGAGGGCTTTAGGAGCAAGTGGGTCTTGGCGGATGCTGGGCACATCCACCCTCGGCTGATCTTGCCCACGGAGCAGCCCACGAGCTTCAGCGATTGGGGTCGAGCGGGGCTCGCGGACCCCCGCGCGAAGCTGGTGTTGGAGAAGATGGACGCGGATCGGAGGCCGGCCAACATGGCAGCGACGAAGCTGACCGGCGCGTCGCTGCTGAGGGAATTCCTGGAGCACCAGCTGGCTCCGCTTTGGCAGTACTCACTTCCGATGTGGAGGCCCCATCCGAGCCCCGCGGCCTTGGCCGACGGAGATCTGGCTGCGGTCCTCCAATCTCTGGTCGGGGGCGATGTGGCGAGGTTGGAGGGCGCTCCTACTCCCTTGTTCCTCCATGACGACTGGGAGCAGGTAGTGGAGTCCATGCCCGTCTTCAACGGGGATGGGCCCGTGCCCATGGAAACTCCCGAGGAACCGGTGGACGTGCCCTCCAACGACTCCAGCGAAGAGGAGGAAGGAGGGGAGCGGGAAAGAGGGCCTGACTCCGAGGCGACTGACGGAGAGTCGAGGGCTCCCCTCCCCCGGCGCAGGTCCCGCATTCTCCGCCTCTCTCCGAGTGATGTCGACGAGGATGACGACGAGGATGACGACGAGCAGGACGGCGGGAGCTTTCCCCTGATCCCGAAGAAGGACAGGACCGGGCTGATCTCCCGCGGGTCTGCCCCGGCCCCGAGGCGGACCGCAGACGCACCTTCCGCTTCCAAGCTTCCCGAGGTTGACCCTTCCAGCCGGCTTTTAGGCTTCAAATTTGGCCGGAGGCCGCTCGAGCTCACTGGCGACGACCCGTAAGCGTTTGATTCTTGTCTTTATTTCTTGTTCTGCTTCTGAGGCTTGACCTCCGCATCTCTTGGATAGGCTGGCGCAGCCAGCAAAGAAGCCGAAGGGAGCTCCTGAGGTTCCATCCGTGGCAGCGCCTCTGCCCGCGAAGGAGGGTGACCGCGACGCACGTGCTTCTCCTGCCTGGTCGTCCTCGCGAGGCCTGGCTGAGCCGGCTGGGGCGAGCTTGGCCCCCACGGCCCAAGTGACTCCCGAGGTGGCCTTGCCTGCCGCCGCCACTACAGCCGTTGGGGCGTAGCAGACTCCGCCTCAGGATGCTGTGGCCGCGCAGCCTCCTTCTCCTCCTACTCCACCGGCTGCTGTCTCTCCGACTCCTTCTGCCATTCTGGATCGTGTTGTTGCTGAGCTGGACCGACTGCGGCAGGATCTTCTTGGCGCCGCCCCTCGCTTGGTGGCCGGGCGCTTGGAGCTGGCTTCAGGATGGGTTCGCTCCGACGCTTCGATTCGGGCGGCACTGGTCCAGGCCTCGACGACTTGCGATGAGGAGAAGCAGGCCGTCCTTGAGGCGAAGGCTGCTCATGATGCAGCCCTGGGGGAGGTGGTCGACGTCCATGGTCGCTGCAAGGCGCTGGAGGACGAGCTGCAAGGCCTGTGGGACTAGCTCGTGAAAGAGGTACGCCTTCGCCAAGAGCAGGAAGAAGGCGTGAAGGCTCGCGAGGCGGCCGTCAAGGAGAGGGAGGTCAAGCTCAGGAAGCGCCGCGACCGCCTAGGCGCGCTGGAGCAGGAGTTGGGGGCGAGGAAGGCCGAGCTGGACGACAAGGCCCTAGTTCTTGCCGAGGACCGCGTGGCCTTCATGGAGATGGAGGCGAAGGCTCGCTCCTCGCTGAGGACACTTTACGACAGCGGCCTAGAGAGCCCGATGGCTGGCGCCAAGGACGGCCCCGCCAAGCTGCTTCCCTTCCTGGTTCGCGCTCTTGAAGATGTCGCCCTTGGCCTTGGCCCCATGGCCGAGGCCAAGGCACGTGTCCTGTCTTCTGCAGCGCTGACGCGGGTCCTCACCCACATCTACCTTCGCGATCCCGGCGTCGACCTCGACGGCCTGCTGGAGCCAGTAAGCCGCGAGCGTGCCGCTGTCGCTGCCGAGGCCGTGAAGGGTCGCGCGGAGGCTCTGCTGGGGAAGTTCCGGGCCTTCAGCACCAAGCCAAAGCAAGGCACTGCCGACCCCACTGCTCCATCAGGCGAACCCACTCCGCGCTGCTCCACCACCGACAAGTGACTCTGTTGTGGCTGTTTAAACTTGTATCATGCCTCGGGGAGGCGTTTAAACTTGCGTTTGGCATTGAGACAACAGTGTGGACTGTGATATTTGCTTTTGAATTCCTTGAAATTTGCGCTTTTCCTTCCTACTTGCTTATGTTCTACGCCAGTAGAGCCTGGCCCCGCGCATACCTCACCCAGCATTGGTCCCCACCGGAAACCAGGACAGGGCCAAGGAGTGAGGGGCTACGTGACAAGTTAGGCTCCTGAGTCGCGATGCCCAGGAGTCCCCCTTGGCGCACGAACAACAAGTAGGGAGGTGTGATGTGGGTGGATCTACCATTCTACGCCTGCAGAGCCCGGCCGCGCGCATACCTCAACCGCCGTTAGCCTTTCGG
>NC_057803.1:62784776-62832092 GCF_018294505.1 Triticum aestivum | reverse complement strand
CCCAGCCCCCTCGCACGGCACTCCCGAGGGGAGGCGTTACTATGAGGCTAGACACTGAGCTCTGGGCTCCCTGAGGTTGATGCGGCCCGGGGGCCACCCTCAGTTGTTTATCACCAGCGCGGAGCATAGCGCTTCCGTATGTGTACGGGCATAGCCGCTCCTCGGCAGTGTCGTCAGCCAACACGGAGCATGGTGCTTCCACTGGTACGTGGGAGGGGGCCCCCTCCGGGAGGAGCCCCCGGGGCATGTACAGCCCCGCCCTGACACGTGGCTGGCACGGTAGGGCCTGGCGAGGTGTATCTGGGCACCCGTGGGCCAGCGCGGGACTCACGGGGCCCTACCTCTAGGCGGGTTGTGCCTGGCACTGTGCCTTATCTTGTGATGTGTCCCTGCAAATTTGGTTAGATGCCGGCACTCTACGTCCTCGGGTCCCGGCCCTCGAGCTGGTCTCAGCCGTCGCTGGTATGCCAGGTCGCGATGCCGTGGACAAGGCCAGAGGGTGAGGGCTGGAGAGCCAGTAAGAGCCCTGAGTCGCGATGCTCAGGTACCCCCCCTTTAACGTGCAAGTGGTCGGCATGGAGAAGAAGAGGTGCCGTAGACCGGCATCAAATAATCAAGCATGGTGGGTATAACGCATAACCGGAAATAAATGCAAATGAGATACATGCTGCTGGGTCTGGCCCGAGCGACTTGGGGATCATGCAGCCCGAGGGGCGCCCCCAACAAGGTAAGCTAACAACATGAAATAAAAGGGATACATGCCGCAGGGACGGACCCACGCGACCTAGGAATAATGCAGCCCTGGGGGGGCGCTCCCAGCTGGAAAGTGAAACTTGAAAGATGTCACCTGATGACGTTGAGGACAAAGGGGTGTTGGTGTAGCAGACTCGGTGGGCTGCAGAAGCCGATCCTCGCGAGCCCCCAGGCCCGGGGGCCTCGGGAGGCTCCGGAGGTGCTGGCGGCTCCCCACAGACCATCTCCATCTCCGCCAGGGCTGCGGAACACCTGGCCTCTTGTGCCTCCATGATGCCCCTCATGAGGTGCTGGTACGTGGCAGCCGCGTTCGGCAAGCCGTAAGGCATGCAAACGGAGCTGTGGGGTGGACCTCCGCAGCGCCCCGCTCGCGAGGGCCAGAGGCGCTCCAGAGAGGCGACTCGGTTGAGTCCTGGTATGTCGATGCAGATGCGCAACCCACCATCCTCGCCTGTATGGGGAGCCACTGCTGGTAGACGGCGGCCGCCTTTCATGACCCTTGACTCCTGTAGCTCCTGAATGGCCTTGCTGACGAACTCCTGAGGGTCTGGCTCTCCTTGCCTTACTCCTTCTTGAGGGAAACATGCTTCGAAACACGCCTCCATGTGGTGCCCAAGCGCCTCCCTCGTGACCCTAGCCAGGTCGGTGGCCCTCCAGGGGAGAGTGTAACGCCCTCGATGCGTCTATATCTCCTATGTGTCGAAGCACGACTTAGAGGCATAACCGCATTGAAAGCAATGTCGCAAGTGAGGTAATCTTCACACAACCCATGTAATACATAAGGGAAAAAGATACATAGTTGGCTTACAATCGCCACTCCACACAATACATGAATAAAGCATTACATCAACCAAGTACAATCAGGGCCCGACTATGGAGCCAAAATAAAAGAAGAACCCCAAATGCGACAAGGTCCCCGATCGACCCCAACTGGGCTCCACTACTGATCAACTAAGAACAAAACAACATAAAGGACAAGATCTTCATGGAGCTCCTCCTTGAGCTTGGTTGCGTCATCTGCAAGGACTCATCGGCACCTGCAAGCGGGTTTTGGAAGTATCTGTGAGCCACGGGGACTCAGCAATCTCGCACCCTCGCGATCAAGACTATTTAAGCTTATGGGTAAGGTAAAGGTATGAGGTGGAGCTGCCGCAAGCGACTAGCATATATGGTGGCTAATGTACGCAAATGAGAGCGAGAAGAGAAGGCAAAGCACGGTCGATAAAAGTATGATCAAGAAGTGATCCTAGAACAACCTACGTCAAACATAACTCCAACACCGTGTTCACTTCCCGGACTCCGCCGGAAAGAGACCATCACGGTTACACACGCGGTTTATGTATTATAATTAAGGTCAACTTTAGGTTTTCTACAACCGGACATTAACAAATTCCCATCTGCCCATAACCGCGGGCACGACTTTCGAAAGTTCAAATCCCTGCAGGGGTGTCCCAACTTAGCCCATCACAAGCTCTCACGGTCAACGAAGGAATAGACCTCCTCCCAAGACACTCCGATCAGACTCGGTATCCCGGTACAACAAGACATTTCAACAGGGTAAAAATAAACCAGCAACACCGCCCGAATGTGCCGACAAATCCCGATAGGAGCTGCACATATCTCTTTCTCAAGGCACACTCAGATGAGACTAGCTACGAGTAAAACCAGCCCTCAAGTTTCCCCGAGGTGGCCCCGCAGGCAGCTCAGTTCGGACCAACACTCAGAGGCGCACTGGCCCGGGGGGGTTAGAATAAAGATGACCCTTGAGTCTGCAGAACCCAAGGGAAGGTGGTAGGTTGTTAGTGCAAATGGTACAACCAATGTTGGGCATTGCTGGAAGAGCTTTACTTAAGGCGAACTGTCAAGGGGGTTCCCATTATAGCCCAACCGCGTAAGGAACGCAAAATCCGAGAACATAACACCGATATGACGGAAACTAGGGCGGCAAGAGTGGAACAAAACACCAGGCATAAGGCCGAGCCTTCCACCCTTTACCAAGTATATAGATGCATTAATTAAATAAGATATATTGTGATATCCCAACAAGTAAACATGTTCCAACAAGGAACGGGCTCCAATCTTCACCTGCAACTAGCAACGCTATAAGAGGGGCTGAGCAAAGCGGTAACATAGCCAATCAACGGTTTGCTAGGACAAGGTGGGTTAGAGGCTTGGTTCAGCAATATAGGAGGCATGAAAAGCAAGTGGTAGGTATCGCAGCATAGGCATAGCAAAAGAGTGAGCATCTAGCAAGCATAGATAGAAGTGATTTCGAGGGTATGATCATCTTTCCTGAAATCCCGCAAGGAAGAAGAACGAGTCCATGAAGAAGACAAACGGACGTAGTCGAACGGGTCCTCACAAACACGACGTTACCGGAACCAACCCGAAGAAGCAACACCGGAAAAGAAGCACACAACATAGTAAACAACCACCACAACAACATGGCATGATGCACAACAAGTATGATGCATGTCCGGTTTAATGAGTCATGGCATGGCAAAGTGCACAAACAAACCTACAAATTAAGTGGAGCTCAATATGCAACTCCGTTGCATATTGACGAAACACCACGTGACTTATTTAGTTCGATCTTGTTTATGTACTCAGCAATATTAAATGTTGTTAAGCAAGTCAAGAGGTGAAAACATAACAAAACTATACCATATAAACAATTTAAATGGGGCCGGATATAACAAACAACAAATCCGGTAAATCCCCATATGCAATTATCAATTTGGTGCAACAACAATTTTAAACATTTAAATGTTATTATCATGATGCGAATGACATGTGCAAGTTTTATGCAGTATTTATGAAAACGTTGACATGATAAGATATGAGGCATTCGTCATCGTGGTGAAAACTAAAGGGGTGCCACGGCAACGACAACGGAAATGGTGTCACGACAACATTCCGGTTCCGGTAACTCGATTGAGATACTGATGCAAAGGAGAAGTGTGCGGATGCGTGCAAAAGATGGTGGGGCGCTCCCGGATTCCGGGCGTCCCACGAGTTGGCGACAAGGAAACGGGTGACAAATTGGACATGGTGCAAACATGAGCATCTCAAACATCGCAACCATTCGTTCACGGATGTCGTCTCGGGGTTATACCTTTGAAGCGTGCATTATCGGAACGGATCGAGTTCGGTGGTAGGGGTACACGTGTCGAAGGGGAAGTAGTTGTTCACGGGTCGTCGTGGGAAGTAGAGGAAGTAGTCGTTCAAGCGCCCGATGGTAATGGTACTCGGTCGTTTTGAAGAGGTACTTGGGGTCATTCGAACTTGCCGATCTCATCATCTCGAAGGGGTACTTGACGTTCTTAGCGATTCCGAAGACGAGGTAGAGGTACACTTGTTGTAGGGGTACTTGTCGGATCCACGGCGATGGTAGAGGTACAAATGTTCTCGCGGTACTTGTCGGTCCAGTCTTCGTGTAGATGTACATCGCAAACGTAGTGGTACTCGCAGACTTCGGCGCCGGTAGTCATACACGGTTTGTAGGGGTACTTGGCGTTTTCGTGTAGCCAAACTTGAGGGGCACCGACATCGTGGTACTTGGCGTCCATGGGTACTTGACAAAGACGAAACTGAACGCAATGGTTGTAGTAGTACATGGCGTCCAGGGGCCTCGCGGGTCATCCTATACTTTGGCGTTCGGTGCGGTGGTCATCCGTGTGCCGTAAGTCGTTGTACTTGCCATGGTACTCCCTGGTGGCACCGAGGTGGTCTAGCAGCAGCAAGGGCGTCGGGGAGGTGATGGCCATGGTAGGACTGCTCGAGGTAGCTACGGGTTGGTGAGGAGTTGGACGTCGATGGCCGGATGTGCGGCGATGTGGTGGAGCAAGGCAGGGGCTCCGGTCCACTGTTAGTTGTTGACGCCGGCAGCTCAGGCGAGGTAGGGAGACGACGCGGCGCTCTTGGGGTCCCCTACCCGCGAGCACAGGGGTGCGCGGGGCTGGTCCTCGAGTAGAACGCCGGCGAGGAGGAAGGGCGCGAGGGAGATGGCTGCATATCGACGGAACTTGGCGCCTCGATGAAAAGCAACAGCAGCGAGCGGCTCCAGGAGAGGGACTGCTCGTCAAAGGTCATGGAGGCAGGGTCGACCGGAGCTTCGAGCTTGGCGTCCATGGCAGGACGACGAGGAGGCCGGAGGAGGAGGGCCATGGAGGAGGCGCAGGAGTCCTGCCAGCGAGGAGAAGCAGAGGCTTCAAGGCGGCGGAGGTCGCCGACAGAGGGACCTGGCGTGGGGGTCGAGCAGGGAGCGAGAGAGGAGGAGGCAGAGGAGATCGGGCGCTCTCCCTGGCGTCGATGTGTGGCGGCGGCACAGGAACAAGGGGGGAGAGATGGGGATCGGGAGAGAGCGTGGCTGCGAGGCTAGGGTTATAGGCACGGCTGGGCCTGCGTGAGGCCTTGGGCCAAATGGGCCAGCGCGGATGGAGCCGGCTTGGCAGGTTGCAGCTGGGCTGGGAGGCCCAGCCGGGCTCTTTTCTCTCCCATCTCCTTCTCTTTACAAAAACAAAGAAAATAAGAGAAGGAAAAAAAAGAAGGTTAGAGGAAGAATTTGGGCACGGGGATAATTTTTCACGGACTCAGAAAAATGTTCACGGTCCGGGAAAATAGAAAAAGGTCAAGTTTGAAAGATTAAATTCAAATTCCTTTGAATTTAATTCAAAAGGTTTGAGCTAGGATAGGTTTTTCGAAGTGCCCAAAAATGTTGAAAAATTAGGTGGAGCTCCGGAAAATGATGAAAGGACATGTGGCAAAGTTAGACGCCAAGAGTGGAAATAATAAAAGGCTTTGGGATTTTTGCAAGTGTGTTAAGGTAATTCCACATAATGGGAATATAATTTATATAGCTCCCTAAAATATTGGGAGAATAAGTTTTAAAGAGTAATCACCATAGTGAATATCCCTCGATTTAAATGGACCGAAGATCCATTCAATTTATTTAGTTGAGTTAAGAAAAAAAATTGACATGATGGCATGATGACATGATGCAATGCACATGATGCAAAGATGAAAGTGATGCACCAAACAAATCACACGACGAAACCCGGAAACCCTGGAAGGCATCTGAAGCTCCAGTCTTGGGGCGTTACAGAGAGCCCCCGAGCCCTGCCTGAGGAGGGTGCCGGGCGCGCTTTCCTATGTGATGGAAGGAGGTTCCCCCTGGGCAGGCATGGGCCCAGAGGGGCCTGCCTCCTGAGGGGCCGGGCCGGACAATGTCTTCTTCTTCTTGGGGGCGGTCTCGGGAAGCCTCCTGCTTCCGCGATCCGGGTCTTCCAGTGACGCGGCCTGAAAGGCTCGCTTCAGGGAACACACCGCATCCTTCTCTTCACAGGGCACCGTGATGACTCCGCCACTTCCTGGCATCTTGAGGACGTTGTAGCCGTGGTGAGTTACGGCCATGAACTTGGCCAGCGCTGGGTACCCAAGGATGGCGTTGTACGGCAGGCGAATGTGAGCGACGTCGAAGTCGATGAGCTCGGTGCGGTAGTTGTCGCGTGCCCCGAAGGTGACAGGGAGGCGGACCTGCCCAATCGGGACCGTGGAGCCGTCGGTGATTCCAGAGAAAGGCTTGGTTGGCTGAAGCTGGATGTAGGGCACTTGGAGATTGTTGAATGTTTCCACAGACAGGACGTTGAGCCCTGCCCCGCCATCGATGAGGGTCCTGGTGACTACCACGTTGCTGATGATTGGGGAACAAAGCATTGGGAGGACTCCGGCTGTAGCCGCACACTTGAGCTGATCTGCTGAGCTGAACGTGATGGCGCACGCCGACCACCTGAGAGGGCGCGTGGCTTCAAGCCTGGGGAGGACTGCATTCACTTCGCGGGCGAACTGCTTGAAGATGCGTTGAGAGGCTGGGGCCTGAGCCCCGCCCAGGATGCAAGCGATCGCGCGCGGCTCCTGGAAGCCCCCAGCCCCCTCGTCTTGGTGACGGTCCTCGTTTCTCCTTGGCTGCGGTGGCACCGGAGGGAGGCCTGCGTTGCCTTGCGGGCGATCCTCGTGAGGCTGATCCCTCCAGTCTCCCTCGCGAGGTGGGTCTTGCCAGCGATCCTCGCGAGGTTGATCGTGCCACCCTTGGTGCGGGCCACGGTCTTCCCAGCGTCCTGCGTTCCTTCCTCCTCCTCGACCGTAGCCCTAGTCACCGTAGTCGGGTCGACAGCCGATCCTTCCTTCCCGCACGGCTCGGAGCTCTTGACATTCATTGGTGTTGTGGGTGTGGAGGTCGTGGTACACACAGTACCGGCTGTCCTTGGAAGGTTCGGGCTGATCTTTGCCCCGCTTGGTGTCTGGTTCTACCGCGAGCATGGCAGCCCCCTTGCGCTTCACATCCTTGGCCTTGGGCTTCTTTTCTTCTGGGTCTGCGGCAGGCAGCTTGAGGAGGGAGAGACGCCCTTCCTCAGTCCTGGCGCACTTGGTTGCCAAGTTGAACAGCTCCAAGGAAGTGCACAGATCTTCATGCATCGCCAGCTCCTCCTTCATCTTGACATCGCGCACGCCGTCGGAGAAGGTTGAGATGATGGCCTCCTCAGTCACCTTGGGAATCTTGAGGCGTGCGTTGTTGAAGCGCTGGATGTACTTCTGCAGGGTCTCCCCGGGTTGTTGCTTGATGCGGCGCTTGTCGCTCACGGCGGGTGGCCGGTCGCGAGTACCTTGGAAGTTGGCGATGAAGCGGGTGCGCATCTCGTCCCAGGAGGAGATCGTGCCTGGAGCCAGGTTCAGGAGCCAGGTGCGGGCCCCGTCCTTGAGTGCCATGGGAAACCAGTTCGCCATGACCTTCTCGTCTCCCTTGGCAGCTTCGATGCCCAGCTCGTAGAGCTGGAGGAACTCCGTAGGGTCAGCCGTGCCGTCGTAACGAGGAGGCAGGTCTGGCTTGAACTTGCCGGGCCACGCGACGCTGCGTAGCTCGGTGGTGAAGGCACGACAGCCTGCTGTGGCCACGGGAGGCCTTGGGTGACGAAGAGCTTGGTCTTGGATGTCCCCACACGCTGCAGCTGGGTCTTGACGTGCGGGGGCAGGAGCGTGGTCGTGACGTGCTGGAGCAGGGAGCGCCCGGGCAGCTTCTTGCGGGCGAGGGACTTCCTGGCAGCTCTGCTCTTGCTGCGCTGGCACCTGACGGAGCGGGTTCCGCCCAGGGGCCACGCGCCTTGGAGCCATGGCGCCTTCTTGAGGAGGAGGCGGCCGGGGCGCCGCCGGAGCTTCATCGCCCGCGCGGTGCGGGGTGCGGTGCAGCAGAACAGACGGCGCAGGACAGCCCCCTGCGGCGCGGACGAGCTTGGTGATGCGGTCAAGCCATTCTTCATAGACGGTGTCGACAGGACGGTAGCGCAGGAGCTTGTTTGCCGCGATGAGCGCAGCTTGAGCCTCCATGGGTGAGCGGAGTGCGCGGGACGAAGAACCAAATGGGCTGAGCGAGGGAGTTGCAGTGCGGCCGTCTTGCCGCACGGACGGATGCTGAGACGATGCTTGCTGCTCGTCCCCCGCCGGGCCGGTGGCGGCGTTGACGGCAGGTGACGGGGAATGGCAAGGACACCCGCCGACAGGAGCCATCTGGGCGACGCGGGAAGCAAGAGCGGCCCGTCGCTCGGCGCGGGCCCGACGAGCGTCAGACATGTGCGCGATGGCCGGAGGAGAACGGGGTGGTAGAAGATGAATTCCGGCGCACCCCTACCTGGCACGCCAAATGTCAGATTTCGGGTTCCGGCAGACCCTTGAGGTTCAAACACTAGGGTGCGCGCGGAGATTTTGCTTCCTACCTACCTGCACCCCTCCGCCCCGCTAAGATCTAAGCTATGGAAAGAACAACACGAGAGACACAGGGTTTATACTGGTTCGGGCCACCGTTGTGGTGTAATACCCTACTCCAGTGTGTGGCATGGTGGATTGCCTCTTGGGCTGATGATGATGAACAATACAAGGAAGAACAGCCTCGCGAGGGTCTGTTCTTGGCTGGGGCGATGAACTGCTGGGAGGAGTTCAGTCACCCTTCTCTCTCTCTCTCTCTCTCTGATTCTCATTCCCTGATCCTCATTCTACCTCTCCTGTGGGGGGCTGGTCCTATTTATAGAGGCCCTGGTCCTCTTCCCAAATATCGAGCAGGAAGGGAGCCAACAATGGCGGGCTAATTTGAAGGGGGACAGCTAGTACAAGCTATCCTGACAAAAGTAGTCTTCGCCTGCACAAACTCTGGTGGTGACGCCATCTTGGGCTCCACAATGACCTCCGTCTTGCAGTCCTCCTGGTCTTGGTCTTGTTGCACCGAAATGGCAACCTTTGCCTGATGCTTTGGTACTCCGCGGCTGCGCTCTCTCCCTTTGCACCAAAGAGGAAAGGAGGACACTGCGCGGGCTGGCGCCCGCCTGGCGCCCTTGGTCGTCATGGCTTGCGTCACGGGCACCTCAGGAGGTACCCCGCCTTGATCTCTCTGCCTCCTCGCGAGCCAGCCTGGTGAGGCCGTGCCCGAGGAAGCTCCGCGTTGTCCGCCCCGCGAGGCTTGGCCCCTCGCGAGGGTCTTGGGTCTGTGTTGGTGAAGATGGGCCGTGCTGGGCCCCCCTTTGAGCCACACCGCAGGCCGGCAAGTCTGGGGACCCCCGTTCCCAGAACGCCGACAATAACTCCTGGCAACCCAGTTACCACTACCTGCCGGGAGTTAACTGGTGCTGGTTTAAGATAGTCTGCCGGGAGTTAACTGGTGCCGGTTTAAGATAGTCTGCCGGGAGTTAACTGGTGCCGGTTTAAGATGGTATGCCGGTTTAAGAATGTCTACTGAGTTATCATCTGACTTAACTCCTTTCTTAACTGTCAGCCGGTTTAACAACCTGCCGCTTTACTGTCTGAGTTAATTGTCTGTTTTACCTGTCTGTCTTAACTGTCAGTCGGTTTAACAACCTGCCGGTTTACCGTCTGACTTAACACCAACCGGTTTACCACCTGCCTTAACACCTGCTGGTTTACTAAATCCCAGCCGGGTTATAACTCTGGCCAGATCATACCGCGGGGTATATCCCCGACATTAGCCCCCGGTTTAATTTGGATTTATCCATGTTAAACTGATCTTGATTATCCTTAAGTCCTTGTCACTTCGTTCTTCTATAAAATCCGAGTCAATAGACCAACTTCATAATCAATTTGCTAACATTGGTTTGTCATAGAGAAATATTGTGAAGAATAACTCCTTTGACTTCAGCTCCCAATGCTTAACAAAAATATTGGCGTTTGAAATACTCATTTGATCTTCACCCAGTTTAAGAATGTAGAACTTTACCGGTTTACCATTGCCATAATTGCCGGTTTAAGAATATTGATGGCACCGGATCAGAACTGTTTGTTTAACATTAGTTTTGAAAATATACCTCTTATATGCCTATCACTTGTAGCCCCCAAGTCTTAAGAAGGTAGCATAGCAGCAGCTTAAGACTTGCTTCAATATGAATGTCACAAGCTTGAAGAAATCCAGGTTGTTCATCTCAATCACCAGTCAGAACTGAGTATTCCACATATGTAGCCCCCAAGGGCCGGGTTGTCATGCTTGCAGCAACCTGGGACTTGAAATTGCCTTATGCTCATAAAAACTTCAACCAGTGTAGCCCCCAAGGGCCGGGTTATTATGCAATAATGAGCAGGGACTTTGTAAATTTGATCATGTAAACTTGAGCAGCAATGTGTAGCCCCCAAGGTCCGGCTCAATAAGATAATATTGAGTCGGGACTTGATATATTCTTCAATGAAAATAACATCATATGATGTAACCCCCATCATGGGGCTTGAATCCACGTCCACAAGGTTAAGAGCCTTGTGCTTTACCAACTGAGCAGTGGACCCTTCAATATAATGGATTAAAATCTTTGTACCTTGAATTGTTGACATGAGCAATTGGTAGCCCCCAAGGGATGGCTCATTACGATGTGATGAGTCGGGTCTTCAATAAGGTGAGCAACCAATGACTTTGCATTAGCCCCCAAGTGTCACGGTGCATGCTTGCAGCGACATGATACTTGTATATTTGATGTAATCCCAACTTGAATAATGTAGCCCCCAAGTGCCGGGTCGTAAGCCCGCAGCGACTCGGGACTATTCCTTCCATTGTAGAATAAATCATATCCATTGATAATATGATAGCCATTGCGCTAAAGCGACTTTGAAAACCTTAATCATAATACTGGTTATTGATAACCATAATTAAAATCCAGCCGTGTTGGCTATTAAAGATTTTGAATAATATAACCTAGTTTGAAACCCGATTCCTGCCATATAAACCGGTATATCCATGCACATATGATACATGCTATGATGATGTAATGATGATATATGATGTAATATATGATGATGTATATGTATGATCAAGAGGGTTTAAGCTATGGTTCGGATACGACCTAGAGCCCCCATGTAGTCATAATTGTGGCATTGCGCCGATCAAGAGGTGTAGCTATGGTTTGAATACGACCAAGCCCCCAAGTGATTTCCTAATGCCCTTATGCCTATCAAGAGGTGTAACTATGTTTCAAACCCATAGCTCCCAAGTGATTTCCCTGGTGGCCTTATGCCTATCAAGAGGTGTAGCTATGGTTCGGATATGACCAAGCCCCCAAGTGATTTCCCTGGTGCCCTTATGCTGATCAAGAGGGTATAAGCTATGGTTCGGATACGACCAGAGCCCCCAAGTGATTTACCTGGTGGCCTTAAGCCTATCAGGAGGTGTGACTATGGTTCGAACATAGCCCCCAAGTGATATTGTGAGCTGTGCTCAAGGGATACCCATGTTTGAGCTGTGCTATGCAGCAGACTCTCTTTGTCCCCTTATGATAATATTGGCTTGATAGCCGGATTACGGAAATAACCAGAGCTATGCTCTTATGATAACATTGGCTTGATAGCCGGATCAAGAGGTGTAGCTATGGTTCGAATACGACCAAGCCCCCAAATGATACTGTGAGCTATGCTCAAGGGGTACCTATGTTTGAGATGTGCTGTGCAGCAAACTCTCTTTGGTCCCTTTAAATTTTCCTAAGAACTCAAATTTTGCGAGAGATAATACTCTTTCTTGAACTGGAAATTCTTAAACCGGATACTAAGAGCTTCAAAGATTTGTTGGAGCTAGCTGTCCCTTACGCCGGATTTTAAACCGGAATCCTTCTTTTGAAGCCGGAAATTTTCTGACGGCTTTTAAATTTGCACCGATACGGAGGCTTTATGGTCCTGCATGAGATAACTTTGCAAGCCGAAGTAATTGCTCTTTAAAAAAGCAATATGTAATATAAAAATATACTAAATGGATTTCATCTGATATGTCAGGCCAGTAAATATCCACTGTGGGGTTGATGATCACCATGGTGAAGTTGAAATCAATCATGGCTGAGTCGGCCGTGGCCGCGCACAGATGATCCGGCCATGGCGTTGTAAACCAGTATGAATGAACAAGTTGCCCTCCGCGTTGTAAGTCGACATGAATGCATGGACCGGTCGCGCACGTAGACGGGCGAGTCGTCCGTGGCCTAGAGGCCGCGACATATCGACGTAGTCCATACCGGATAGCGGCTTATGTGCATGTTTGTTGGGCAGCATGACACGCGCAGACGCCGATACAGAGAAGCTAGCGCACCCTCCTCCCGCGGCATGGCATCATTGTCATAGTGAACACTTATCCTGCATATGTAAAATATACATGCCAAAGTAATTTGTTCTCGGGCGAATTATCATATGCTAAGGAAATAAACAAAGTAAATAGCACCTAATGATTTTGGTTGGCTGCGCAACCGGCGGGTAGTACCGTGTTCTTTTGTCTTCACGTACTAATTGGTGGATTGATGCCATGTACTAAGGGCAGCAGCATAGCTTCGTAATAGCTCCTCGATATTTGAAGCGAGTAACCGGAGGTACTCGTTTTTTTGCCATGGATACTGGGGATCCAAAGTATATCAAATATGTGATGTAGCTCTTTTGATCAGCTGGCTCCCTTGATTGTAGTCCAACTTTTCATGGAATAACCGGTCCCATGTTCTTTCCTTCTCTCCTTAGCAGCAGACAAAGGCGGAGGCACGACAGAGACAGAGCTGGCTATTTAAACGGCTCAGAAAACCTGGTAATGGCAAACCAGCGGGTCGTAAAACAGTTGGCCGGCTCATTAAGGTAAAGTGACTCGTCGATGGTGAGTTTTCAAACCACACCCATGGAAGTGAGCAGCACATGCAAAGCTGCACATGGCTTTAACCCGTGACTCTTAAGAAAATATATCAACTTGGTTCCGGGAGCTGGTAGTAGTATATGAACAACAACCAACAGTCCAATTAGGTAATAGGCATGCAAGTAGCACTCAGGGTCTGACGCCATGATTGTAGTACAACTTGCCATGCAAGCGGCTCTCAGGTGTTAATGTGCCCTGAATGAAAAACTTGATGAACCCAGATGGCTTGTAACTAGGCCAAACGGAGGTGAGACCGGTGAGGCGACCATGGTGACGAAACGGCAGGACAGCTCGAGGGAGCGGAGCAAACATGATTGATGCGGCACCGACGGCTCAGGAAGTGGTATTTGAATAAACAGCCTCGTTGACGGCCCCTGTAGGCGGCGATGGCGGAACTTGTGGTGAACCGGCGATTTTCGATCCCGGTGATTTGGAAGTCGCAGGGCGGCTCTGCGGGAGCTACTCAAAGCAGGTCATGACAACAGCGTCGAGCAGGCCTGCTGACTGAGATGGCCAGTGCAGGTAACGGGTGGTTCAAGAACTGCTGGTTCAGAGGCAGAGTCACGCAGCAGGAGAGCGGTTGAGACAAGGCCGGGCGTGGCTCGGTGGTGATGTGGTTTAGTGGCTCCACTACGCCCCGGCGAGCCCGTGGTCGAGGGACTCCAGTGAGTACCAGCAGCTTACAGGCGGAGGCTATGGCACAACCCGGCAGAGACAAGGCCTCTTGCGGTGGCCTAGGACCGTGGCAGTTTGACCGACGCCGGCAAGGAGATGCAGCAGTGGCGATTCAGGCAGGCGATTCAAGGCGAGGCCAGGTGCAGCTCAGGGCCACGGGAGCGACTTGTGCGTTGGGATTGGTCCGCCGGAGGTGACCCGGCCCGGGCGGCGGTTTAAAGCGGGATGAGTTCCCGGCGATTTGTAAAGAAGCAATGAGGTGACCCAGCAAAGACCGGTGACTCGATATGCAGCTCTTGACCCGGCAATGGATTCGGGCGGCTCGTGGCTGAGATGAACTGAGGCGGTTTGACTTCAAATCCATGCTCATGACCCCATCCTCTCCGGGTTGTGGTTGTGAACCGGCGGCGCGGTTGGTTGATTGAATCCACACGCTCCCCTGCCGGTTTGCGGGAAGGGCGCCGGCGACTTGGCAAGGCGGCAATGGCGGTTTCCACGCGGAGTTGCGGTCCACAACAACGAAAGTAAAGATGGAGGGGAGGTCGTAGTCAACGCGGACGGTTTAGTGTCGGCGCGAGGTAAGTCAGCAGCAGGAAGCAAGTCAGGCGGTTGGACGGGGGCGGCCGCGAGTTAAATCCATCGCGGCGGTGGTTTAACTGAGGTGATGGCGACTCGGAAGTGGAAAACAAGTCGCTGCATAACCCACAACTTCTTCCCATCAGTTCCACTTATCTGGATGCCGTTTGACAATGTCTCGACTCAGCGGTACCAAGAGGCCAGTGACGGCGACTCAAAAACATGAGGGTGCGAGGCCGAACGCAGGCGAGCGACAGTGATGCATTTGGCGTGGCGGGTTGTGGAGCCTGCACAGGCTGGAGCGGCGGCTTGCGGCGTAAGGCCCTGTACAATGGAGGTGCCTCCACAGGTGCTTTAGGAAAAAAAACCGGGTTTTTTGCTCATGGGCGCTTGACCAGGTGCTTCAGAGAGGCAATGGAAGCCAAAGTTTGCTTCCACTTGGCACCGATGCTCCAATCTTTTGATGGTATAAAAAACATATTCCCTCTCCTTAATCACATGTACTGATCCAGCCTAAGCACTTGTACGAGGCACTGCCCATTGTAGGTACCATTTTTTTTCTAGGAAGCAAGTAGACTCTCTCTCTCTTTAAGCACCTGTACATAGCATTTCCCATTGTACAAGGCCTAAGAAGACCATGATGGCTGAGACGGCTCATGGGCCAGGCCACGACAGTGATGGAACAAAACCGGATTGAACAGTGAATGTTGGTAGTAGATCTACCAAATTCATTGATCAGGAGAAAAAGAGTTTGTCGGATTTCGGGTTCCGGCAGACCCTTGAGGTTCGAACACTTGGGTGCGAGTGGAGATTTCGCCTTCTACCTACCTGCACCCCTCCGCCTCGCTGAGATCTAAGCTATGGGAAGAACAGCACAAGAGACACAGGGTTTATACTGGTTCGGGCCACCGTTGTGGTGTAACACCCTACTCCAGTGTGTGGTATGGTGGATTGCCTCTTGGGCTGATGATGATGAGCAATACAAGGAAGAATAGCCTCGCAAGGGTCTGTTCTTGGCTGTGGGGATGAACTGCTAGGAGGAGTTCAGTCACCCTTCTCTCTCTCTCTTCTTGATTGCGACCCTAGCTAGTTTCTGGGTTGGCCGATTCTGGATCCTCCCTACCCTGGGGGTGGCTAGTCCTATTTATAGGCAAAGGCCCTGGGCCTCTTCCCAAATATTGAGCGGGAAGGGCGCTAACAATTGGCCATTTTGAAGGGGAACATCGGGTACACTTATCCTGAGTAAAGTTGGTCCTCGCCTGCCAAAGGCTCTGGTGGTGACGCTGGCTTGGGCTCCACAATGACTTCCTTCCTGCCGTTGGACTGGTCTTGGTCTTGTTGCACCGAAACGAGTGCCTTTTCTTGATGCTCTCGCCTGGGCTTGCTCCCTTTGCACCAAAGAGGAAAGGAGGACACTGCACGGGCTGGCACCCGCTTGGCGCCCTTGGTCGTCATGGCTTGCGTCACGGGCACCTCGTGAGGTACCCCGCCTTGATCTCTCCGCCTCCTCGCGAGCCAGCCTGATGTGGCCGTGCCTGAGGAAGCTCCGTGTCATCCGCCCCGCGAGGCTTGGCCCCTCGCGAGGGTCTTGGATCTGCGTCGATGAAGTCGGGCCGTGCTGGGCCCCCTTTGAGCCACGCCGCAGGCCGCAGGCAGGCAAGTCTGGGGACCCCCGTTCCCACAACGCCGACAGTAGCCCCCGGGCCCAAGGCGTGCCCGGATTTGGCCGTGCAGGGAGGCGAAAGGACAAGGGCGAAGCGCCGCGGGCCCTAACAGCCTGCGGCCTTGGGCGCCACGTGGCGGTTGATTGGACGTGGGCGTCTCCACTTCCCCATAGCGCCTTGGCAACTGCATGGATCGGACAAGTCCCTGCATGCAAAGCGGGCCTTGGCAACTGCATGGATCATGGAGGTCGGCGGTTGGCCTTCGCTGGCCATAAGTACGGAACGGCGCGCGCCCTTCCAGTCCATCCCTTCTTGCTTCTCCTTCTTCCCGGTCCTTGCTCCGTCTTGCTGCGATGGCTCCGATCCGCCGATTCTCGTCGGCAGAGCAGGGAAAGGCTCCCCGAGATGAACCAGACCCGCTCCCGCTGAAGAAACGGCTCGCCCTCCACGGTCCGGACAAGGGGGCCCATAAGGTGGTGTCGAGGCCCTGGTGCGAGCGGGCACCGCTGGGGTTCCCGCTTCCCTTGTACGCCCACATCGAGGGCCCTGAAGGAGTTGATGCTGATCGCCATGGGCGGCGCCGCCGTCGGCGCTGACAGGTCACGAAGGTGTGGGTCGTCCCCCCTGGGGTCCACACCAAGGGCTCCTCCCGAGAGTTCGTGCTCCGTGCCGACATGCCTCCTCAGTCTTGGATTCGCCTTCCTCCGTTCTTCGCCTCCATCATCCCGCAGGGAGAACTCCTGGAGCTTTGGCTGCAGCATGCCGGCTGCAGCACTCTCGCGATCGAGGCAGAGGTCGCGGTCGTTGCTCCGGGAGAGGTCTTCATGACTCGAGGCTGGAGCAAGATCGCCTGGGTTTGAAGGACAAGAGGCGCCTTCGCGATCCACTTGGAGTACGACGGTGCTTCGGTGATGTTCTTCAAGGTCTTCGATGCGAACGGGCGCCGGCTGGAGTGCTGCCCCGGGAGAGGTGGTCGGGACCCTGGTACGGCGAGGACTGGGCCCACCGACCGCTCCCTTGGCGGCTCCTCAGGCGGCGGAGGCGTCGGAAGTTCCAGTGACTCCGGCGAGCTCTTCGCGACTCCGGAGACGAGCGACGACAGCTACGAGCCCCCGAGCCGGCGCCGCTCCTTGAGCAGGGCGGGCTCATCAGGCCGTCGCCGACTCTGATCTGGATGGGGTTGGCGCCGGTGCTTGACGGCCCACTGTTGATGATGGCGTCTTTTGTAGGGGCGCGTGTAGTTAGCGTTCCTTTAGGATCTGTTCCCTGCGAGGAATCAAAGACGCGTCCCGTGCGGGCTTGTAAGGTGCGTGTGATCCTATTTTGTTAATATAACCCTTGTCGTAGAATTGTGCGAGTTGCTCATTCCGTTTTAGCTCAGTTCTCCCTTTCGAACCTCACGAGGGCTTGGTGCTCTACGCCGACAGGTCCCAGTCCCAAGGCGGCTTCAGCCGTCGCTGGTATGCCAGGTCGCGATGCCGTGGTCAAGGCCAGGAGGTGAGCGACCCGGGGTCCGGTAAGAGCCCCTGAGTCGCGATGCTCAGGAGGTCCCCTTTGGCGCTCAAGCAGCCGTTGTTCAGTGAGAAAGGGGAGCGGCGTCGCTAATACGGGATTGCATTAGGTGCGGGGATGGTGCCACGGTAGCTGGTGCTTCCGGGTGGTGACTTATCTCGAGAATCAGGGGCCGTTCTCTGGTGTGTCACCGGGTCCGTGCATCGGCAGGCGTGAGGTTGCTCGGCGAGGTCCTCGCGTGTCCCTCCCCTCTTGCCTTTGCTCCCCTTTCTGCTCTACATCCTCGGGTCCCGGCCCTCAAGCGAATCTTAGCCGTCGCTGGTATGCCAGGTCGCGATGCCGTGGACAAGGCCAGAGGGTGAGGGCTGGAGAGCCAGTAGGAGCCCTGAGTCGCGATGCTCAGGCACCCCCGTGCAAGCGGTTCGCATGGATGAGAGTGAAGGAGACACCGCAAGGGCCTTGCCTGACGCAGCTCCTTTAGGAGATCCTGTAGACCTATCATAGAAAGAACGAGGAGTTGCCATGACAATTGACAGTCAGCCGTTGGTTGCTTCCGAGGGGCGATGAGGCACTAAAGGCTTGACGAGGTGGCGCCATGCGGGGCTGCCGCAGCCAGAGCTTAGCCATTCAGGTTTGTTGGCGTTGCAGGGATGGACCCATGCGCAAGCGTCGTGCCGTTTGGGAGCAACTCTGTCAGTTGGCGTCAGTTGAGCGGGCAACTAGGTCAAACTCATTAGCCGCGAAGGAGTGGATTCATTCAAGTAGATGCTAGGAAGGCGGACATCACTGGGCCTGGCCCGAGCGACTTGGGGATGATGCAGCCCGTGGGGCGCCCCCTACAAGGTAAGCTAACAACATGAAATAAAAGGGATACATGCCGCAGGGACGGACCCACGCGGCCTGGGAATAATGCAGCCCGGGGGGGGGCGCTCCCAGCTGGAAGTGAAACTTGAAAGATGTCACCTGATGATGTTGAGGACGAAGGAGTGTTGGTGTAGCAGACTCAGTGGGTTGCGGAAGCCGATTCTCACGAGCCCCTAGGCCCAGGGGCCTCGGGAGGCTCCGGAGGCGCTGGTGGTTCCTTGCGGACCATCTCCATCTCCGCCAGGGCTGTGGAATGCCTGGCCTCTTGAGCCTCCATGATGCCCCTCGTGAGGCGCTGGTACGTGGCAGCCGTGTTCGGCAAGCCGTAAGGCATGCGAACGTAGCTGTGGGGTGGACCTTCGCAGCGCCCCGCTCGCGAGGGCTAGAGGCGCTCCAGAGAGGTGACTCGATTGAGCCCTGGTATGTCGATGCAGATGCGCAGCCCACCATCCTCGCCTTGGTGGGGAGCCACAGCTGGTAGGCGGCGGTCGCCTCTCATGACTCTTGACTCCTATAGCTCCTGAATGGCCTTGCTGACGAACTCCTCAGGGTCTGGCTCTCCTTGCTTTACTCCTTCCTGAGGGAAACGTGCTTCGAAACACACCTCCATGTGGTGCCCAAGCGCCTCCCTCGTGACCTTAGCCAGGTCGGTGGCCCTCCAAGGGAGAGCCCCCGAGCCCTGCCTGAGGAGGGTGCCGGGCGCGCTTTCCTATGCGATGGAAGGAGGTTCCCCCTGGGCAGGCGCGGGCCCTGAGGGGCCTGCCACCTGAGGGGCCGGGCCGGACGATGTCTTCTTCTTCTTGGGGGCGGTCTCGGGAAGCCTCCTGCTTCCGCGATCCGGGTCTTCCAGTGACGCGGCCTGAAAGGCTCGTTCCAGGGAACACACCGCGTCCTTCTCTTCACAGGGCACCGTGATGACTCCGCCACTTCCTGGCATCTTGAGGACGCTGTAGCCGTGGTGAGTTACGGCCATGAACTTGGCCAGCGCTGGGTACCCAAGGATGGCGTTGTACGGCAGGCGAATGTGAGCGACGTCGAAGTCGATGAGCTCGGTGCGGTAGTTGTCGCGTGGGAGGCGGACCTGCCCAATCGGGACCGTGGAGCCGCCGGTGACTCCGGAGAAAGGCTTGGTCGGCTGAAGCTGGTTGCAGGGCACTTGGAGATTGTTGAATGTTTCCACGGACAGGACGTTGAGCCCTGCCCCGCCATCGATGAGGGTCCTGGTGACCACCACGTTGCTGATGATTGGGTAACAAAGCATCGGGAGGACTCCGGCTGTAGCTGCACACTTGAGCTGATCTGCTGAGCTAAACATGATGGCACACGCCGACCACCTGAGAGGGCGCGTGGCTTCCAGCTTGGGGAGGATTGCATTCACTTCGCCGGTGAACTGCTTGAAGATGCGTTGAGCGGCTGGGGCTTGAGCCCTGCCCAGGAAGCAGGCGACTGCGCGCGACTCTTGGAAGCCCCCAGCCCCCTTGTCCTGATGGCGGTCCTCGTTTCTCCTTGGCTGCGGCGGCAGCGGAGGGAGGCCTGCGTTGCCTTGTGGGCGATCCTCTCGAGGCTGATCCCTCCAGTCTCCCTCGCGAGGCGGGTCTTGCCAACGATCCTTGCGAGGTTGATCGCGCCACCCTTGGCGCGGGCCGCGGTCTTCCCAGCGTCCTGCGTTCCTTCCTCCTCCTTGACCGTAGCCCCGGTCACCGCGGTCGGGGCGATGGCCGATCCTTCCTTCTCACACGGCTCGGAGCTCTTCACATTCGTTGGTGTTGTGGGTGTGGAGGTCGTGGTACACACAGTACCGACTGCCCTTGGGAGGTTCGGGCTGATCTCTGCCCCGCTTGGTGTCTGGTTCTGCCGCGAGCACGGCAGCCCCCTTGCGCTTCACATCCTTGGCCTTGGGCTTCTTCTCTTCTGGGTCTGCGGCAGGCAGCTCGAGGAGGGAGAGACGCCCTTTCTCAGCCCTGGCGCACTTGGTTTCCAAGTTGAACAACTCCAAGGAAGTGCACAGGTCTTCATGCATCGCTAGCTCCTCCTTCATCTTGACATCGCATGCTGTCGGAGAAGGCTGAGATGATGGCCTCCTCGGTCACCTTGGGAATCTTGAGGCGTGCATTGTTGAAGCGCTGGATATACTTCTGCAGGGTCTCTTCAGGTTGTTGCTTGATGCGGCGCATGTCACTCACGGTGGGTGGCCGGTCGCGAGTACCTTGGAAGTTGGCGATGAAGCGGGTGCGCATCTCGTCTCAGGAGGAGATCGTGCCTGGGGCCAGGTTCAGGAGCCAGGTGCGGGCCCCGTCCTTGAGCGCCATGGGAAACCAGTTCGCCATGACCTTCTCGTCTTCGTTGGCAGCTTCGCTGCCCAGCTCATAGAGCTAGAGGAACTCCGCAGGGTCGACCGTGCCGTCGTAACAAGGAGGTAGGTCTGGCTTGAACTTACCGGGCCACGCGACGCTGCATAGCTCGGCGGTGAATGCACGGCAGCCTGTTGTGGCCATGGGAGGCCTTGGGTGACAAAGAGCTTCGTCTTGCATGCCCCCACGCGCTGTAGCTGGGAGCAGCGCGGGGTCTTGACGCGCGGGAGCAGGAGCATGGTCGCGACGTGCTGGAGCAGGGAGCGCCCGGGCAGCTTCTTGCGGGCGAGGGACTTCTTGGGAGCTCTGCTCTTGCCGCGCTCGCACCTGACTGGGCGGGTTCCACCCAGGGGCCAGGCGCCTTGGAGCCATGGCGCCTTCTTGAGGAGGAGGCGGCCGGGGCGCCGCCGGAGCTTCGTCGCCCGCGCGGGGCGGGGTGCGGTATAGCGGAACGGACGGCGCAGGAGAGCCCCCTGCGGTGCGGACGAGCTCGGCGACGCGGTCGAGCCATTCTTCGTAGACGTTGTCGACGGGACGGTAGCGCAGGAGCATGTTTGCCGCGATGAGCGCAGCTTGAGCCTCCATGGGTGCGCGGAGCGCGCAGGACGAAGAACCAGCTGGGGTGAGCGAGGGAGTAGCGGTGCGGCCGTCTTGCCGCACGGACGGATGCTGAGACGACGCTTGATGCTCGTCCCTCACCGGGCTGGTGGCGGCGTTGACGAGAGCGGCCCGGCGCTCGGCGCGGGCCCGACGAGCGTCAGACATGGACACGATGGTCGGAGGAGAATGGGGTGGTGGAAGACGAATTCCGGCACACCCCTACCTAGCGCGCCAAATGTCGGATTTCGGGTTCCGGCAGACCCTTGAGGTTCGAACACTGGGGTGCGCACAGAGATTTCGCCTTCTACCTACCTGCACCCCTCCGCCTCACTGAGATCTAAGCTATGGGAAGAACAGCACAAGAGACACAGGGTTTATACTGGTTCGGGCCACCGTTGTGGTGTAACACCCTACTCCAGTGTGTGGTATGGTGGATTGCCTCTTGGGATGATGATGATGAGCAATACAAGGAAGAACAGCCTCGCGAGGGTCTGTTCTTGGCTGTGGGGATGAACTGCTAGGAGGAGTTCAGTCACCCTTCTCTCTCTCTCTTCTCGATTGCGACCCTTGCTAGTTTCTGTGTCGGAGTAAATGACCACGGGTAGCCTAGCCGGCTCCCCCTGGCCCTTCTGGAAAAAATTATGAGCCGATCCGGCCCTCAAGAATCCAAGACGTGGGGCCGCCTTCCCCTTGCCGGCTGTCTCCCAGGCCGACTATCGGAAGGCGGCCCGGCTTTAGCCCTCATGAAGAGAGCCGCGGGAGGGCCGGCTCCAAGAAGCCGGCCACGAAAAGGCCGACTCCAAGAGGCCGGCTCCCACAAAGCGGTCAAGATCATACCCTCGAAGTCTGCATCCACATAACGGCGATGTGGCGGGGCGTGGCTACAGTAAAGCCTGCCACCCCCGAATCTCGGAGCACGCCTGGCACAGTGCGTCGTACGGGGTGGCCATGACCCGTCCGGCGCGGCAATGTTGCCATGTTGACCCTGATGCCACCCACGATGGGCTGTCAGCGCGGCCCACGGGCGGTGGGCCCCTTCAGGAATAGAGACACCCGAAGGCGGCCATGCCTCCCCCAGTCGGCCCAAGACAGGTCTGGCTCCCCGCAGCCGGCCTGCCTCCTCCCTCGAAGGGGACGCCCCATTAAGGAGACAAGACGCGGTGAGGCTACAGCGATCGCCCGCCGGGCGGCAGCACTGTAGCCACGCCCACCTCGGCGAAGCCCTCGTCACCAGGTTGAGGCAAGAGTAACCAGCCACCGACAAGTCCCTGGATAGTGGGGCCTGCCTGTCGACCAAGGAGTCGGCAGCCGGCGGGACCCACCAGCCGGCGGGCCCCAGTAGCCGGCACAGAAGCCGGCGAGCATAGACACAGACGGCTGGGGCCCACGCCCAGCCGGATTACCATTGTACCCCCGGGGGGTGGGCCTATATAAACCCCCCGGGGCACCCATGCAAAGGGTTGATCAGAGCTAGTTTTAGACACCACATAGAGAGGAGAAGAGAGCGAGCCGTGCCCTTCTTCCTCCTCCCGCCAAACAGCTCAAGGAGCATCTTGTAGCCACTTGTTCGTCTAGCGATCATGCGGAGACCCCGTAGAGCAGCAGTAGGGGTGTTATCTCCACGGAGAGCCCCGAAGCTGGGTAAGATTCGCCGGCGTGCATGTCTTCGCCTCATCCCGCTTCCAGGCACAGGCGACGTCTTACTGGCTCCCACAATGATAAGCCACCCGTTGGCATATGTCGCACCGACCACCCGACATTTGGCGCCCACCGTGTGGCCAGGTGCACCGTCGTTTGGAGACCTGTTCTGGACGGGAACCCTCTTCCTCCCCAGCGAGCGTAGCCAGCCCGGCATGCCCGATGGCGCTTACCACGACGCGCTGCAAGGCGTCGCCAACGTCTGTGCAGCGAGCGGCCTCGCCGATCTCCTTGACGAGACCCTCATCTCCGATGAGCTCGCCTCTGACACGGGCACCGACCACCTCGGCAACTTCCTCGGCCAGCTCCACGTCTCCGGCGAGCTTGTTGTGGACTTGGAGTCTGTTGGCTCCACTGATCCGATGCATGTCGACTCCGACACGGCCTCGCTCGACGCTTTCCCCACCAACGTCGCGATCTACAATGACCCTCTTCCTCGGGCCGATGGCTGCAAGGGCGCCGCTACCGAGGTGATGGTCATCGGCCACGGCGGCGCTTCTGGCGAGAACGCCCTTGACGCCCCGCATGCAGCGGTCCATGACTTGTCCATCCCCCTCCCAGCCGATGCCGACGCCGAAGCACTGGAGGCTCGCCGCCTCGCCCTCCTCATGGAGGACCGGAAGTTGGCCTCCATGAGACACCTCACCGAGGCCCACCAGCGCGAAGCCGACCGCGCCGCCTTTGGCACACCGCCCCCGGGCGGGCCAAGCCGAGCCGGCATTGTCAGACAGCGCGGCGCTGCCCTCGCCGACATGCTAGGAGTCGACCGCCCAGTATACGCCACTCCACTCGAGAACCTGCGCGCCGCCCAGGCGGCCTTAGACGAGCTAGACGGACTGGGGGCCGAAGAACTCCCCCACATGACCAGACGCATCCAGCAACTAATCGATGCAGCCGCACAGTGGCACGAAGCCGACACCCGCGCAGAAAGTCCTTCCCTGCGCCGAGAGCACGGTGCGACGAGCCGGACACCGACTGCGGGTGAAACCCGCGCGCGACACGAGAAAGAGCCGGCTGCCAGCCAAAGCCGAACCCGGATCTCCATCGAGCAAGATGCAGAAGGCCGTCCCTGGGCCGTGGAGCGGCGGGGCAACCCGCCTCCGCCTCCGGCTCGTGGGGAGAGATATCCCACCCCACCGCCTGTCGCGCATCCGACTCTCAGCGGCCGACTAGGTCGCCGCGAGGGAGTCGGCGAGAACGACGCCCGCCATCGGATCGACCGCCTAGCGTGATCCCTGGCGCTAGAAGAAGAAGATGATGTTGGCCCACCTTGCTTCGGCCCCCGTATCCGCGACGAGCCTTTCCCCAAAGGGTTCTCGCGCCCAAGAGACACGCCCAAGTACAACGGCTCCGTGAAGCCGGAAGATTGGTTGATCGACTACTCCACAGCGGTTCGCATAGCAAACGGCAACAGGCGCGTTGCCGTGAAGTACGTGCCCCTCATGCTGCAAGTTATGGCGCGGACCTGGCTCAATAGCCTCAGGCCCTACAGCATCAGCAGCTGGCTAGACTTCACAGAAGCCTTCGTCCACAACTTCACCAGCACCTACAAGCGGGCCCGCAAGCCCAGGCAGCTCTCCTTATGCGTACAAGGCCCTGCCGAGTCCACTCGCGACTACCTCACGCATTGGGCCGAGCTTCGCAATTCTTGCGAAGGGGTGCATGAGGTGCAAGCCATAGAATACTTCACCGCCGGATGCCGAGAAGGCACCCTCCTCAAGCACAAGCTCCTCTGCGACAAGCTGACTACCCTCGACGAGCTTCTGGTCATAGCGGACAAGTACGCCAGCGTCGACTCCTCAATGAAGACTGAACTCCGGGTAGACGCGTTCGGGAAGGTAATCAACCCGGCGCCCAAGACGCCGGCTGGGGACTCCGGCCGACGCCCGTACCAGAACGACCACAAGAGCAAGGGCCCCGCGCCACTCTCCACCAGCCGGCAGGTGGCCATAGTCGAGGACAAGCAGCCCGAAGGGCGGCCCACACCCAAGAAGCAGAAGGGCGGCAGGCCGGCTTGGCAGCCGGCTTTCTCCTACGAGCAAACTCTCGATGCCCCGTGCAAGTTCCACAGCGGCGCGAAGCCGTCCAACCACACAACCCGGAAGTGCCACTGGCTCACCCGAATCTCCAAAGGCGAAGGGCTCGCGCCGCCTCCGCCTGCTGGTCCGCCGCCTCCGGCTCTGCAGCTGCCGACCGCTCGGCTAGCAGTCGGAGCTATGCACGATGAGTTCCCCGACGAGCATGCCGCCTATGTCGTCTTTACAAGCCAGCCCGAAGGCCGGCGTAGCAGACGCCAAGAGCACCAAGAAGTCAACGTGGTCGCTACCAACCCTGCCGAGTACATGCACTGGTCAGAAAAGCCTATCAGCTGGACCGGGCCGACAACCCAGAGGTGATGCCATCTCCCAGCTCTTATGCGTTGGTTTTGGATGCCACCCTTGCAACGGACAGACGTGCCGCCCGTTTCTCCCACGTGCTGATAGACGGCGGGAGCAGCATCAACATCCTGTACCATGACACCCTGGGGAAGCTGAACGTCAAGACGAAGCAACTCATGCCTACTCGGACTGTGTTCCATGGCATTGTACCTGGCCTGTCCTGCGCCCCCATTGGCAAGATCAAGATTGATGTTCTCTTTGGGGACAAGGATCATTTCCGCCAAGAAGCGATCTGGTTTGAAGTGATGGACCTGGAGAGCCCCTACCATGCATTGCTTGGCCGTCCTGCCTTGGCCAGGTTCATGGCTGTTCCCCACTATGTTACCTCAAAATGAAGATGCCGAGCGCCAAGGGCATCCTCACCGTAGCCGGCAATTACAAGAAATCTTTCGAGTGCGCAGCAGCCAGCAGCCGGCTGGCCGAGTCCCTTGTGATTGCCGAAGAAAAGAAGATGTTGGACCGAGTCGTGGCCATGGCCAACAAACAGTCGGCCCTGTCCCCCGATCCCAAGGAGTGTGATGCCCAAGGATCTTTCCAGCCGGCCAAGGAGACGAAGAAGATACCTCTTGACCCCGAGCACCCAGAAAGGTTTGCCGTCATCGGGGCAAACCTAAACAGCAAATAGGAAGGCGAGCTCGCCGACTTCCTCCGTGGGAATCGGGATATCTTTGCATGGTCCCCTAAGGACATGCTGGGTGTTCCGAAGGAATTCGCCGAGCACAAGCTACACGTCCGAGAAGGCGCAAAACCAGTCAAACAACCCCTCCGCCGACTATCGGAGGAGAAAAGAAGGATTGTGGGAGAGGAAATAGCCCGGCTTCTGGCAGCCGGCTTCATTATGGAGGTTTTCTTTCCCGAGTGGCTCGCCAACCCGGTCCTTGTGCTAAAGAAGAACAACAAGTGGCGCATGTGCATAGACTACACGAGCCTCAACAAGGCCTGCCCCAAAGATCCCTTTGCCCTGCCAAGGATTGATCAAGTGATAGACTCCACGGCCGGATGCGAGCTGTTGAGTTTCTTGGATGCTTACTCAGGATATCACCAGATAAAGCTAGATCCGGCTGACCGCCTGAAGACCGCCTTCATCACGCCATTCGGAGCTTTCTGCTACCTGACTATGACATTCGGCTTAAGAAATGCCGGTGCCACTTTTCAGCGTTGCATGCAGAAGTGCCTCCTCAAGCAGCTCGGAAGAAATGCCCATGTCTACCTAGACGACATTGTGGTGAAGACGGAGAAGCGCGACACCTTGCTGGAGGACCTTAAGGAAACATTTGAGAACCTGCGCCGGTTCCAGATCAAGCTCAACCCCGAGAAATGCGTGTTCGGAGTGCCAGCCGGCCAGCTCCTAGGCTTCCTGGTCTCCGAACGCGGCATCGAATGCAACCCAGTAAAGATCAAGGCCATTGAGAGAATGGTGATTCCCACCAAACTTTGAGATGTCCAGAAGTTCACCGGGTGCTTGGCCTCCTTGAACCGCTTCATCAGCCGGCTCGGAGAGAAAGCTCTCCCCCTCTACCGCCTCATGAAGAAGACCACTCACTTCGAGTGGAACGACCAAGCCGACCAAGCTTTTCACGAGCTGAAGAAGATGCTGGCCACGCCGCCTGTCCTGGCGGCACCGACTGAGAAAGAGCCCATGCTCCTCTACGTTGCCGCAACCAGCCGGGTGGTCAGCACCGTCATTGTAGTCCAGCGCCCAAAAGAGGGCCGAGCCCAGCCGGTCCAGAGGCCGGTGTACTATTTGAGCGAGGTGTTGTCTACCTCGAAGCAGAACTACCCGCACTACCAGAAGATGTGCTATGGCGTGTACTTCGCCGCCAAGAAGCCGAAGCCCTACTTCCAAGAGCACCCCATCACGGTCGTATGCACCGCCCCGCTTGCCGAGATCATAGGCAGCCGGGATGCATCCGGCCGGGTGGCGAAATGGGCCATCGAGCTGGCCCCCTACACGATCTTCTACCAGCCTCGCACCGCCATCAAGTCCCAAGCATTGGCCGACTTCCTCGTCGACTGGGCCGAGACCCAGTACCTACCGCCAGCTCCCGACTCCACTCATTGGCGCATGCACTTCGACGGGTCCAAGATGCGCACCGGCTTGGGAGCCGGCGTCATCCTCACCTCTCCCAAAGGCGACAAGCTCAGATACACGCTGCAAATTCACTTTGCCGCCTCCAACAACGTGGACGAGTACGAGGTGCTCATACACGGGCTCCGGGTTGCCAAAGAGCTCAGCATACGCCGGATCCTATGTTACGGCAACTCGGACTTGGTAGTCCAACAATCATCCGGCGACTGGGATGCCAAGGACGCAAATATGGCAAGCTACCGCTTCCTCGTTCAGCAGATCAGCAGGTACTTTGAAGGATGCGAGTTCCTCCACATACCGCGAGTCGACAACGAGCCAGCTGATACCCTGGCTCGAATAGGCTCCACTCGGCAGGCAATACCAACCGGTGTCTCTCTGCAACGCCTCCTCAAGCCATCTATCAAGCCGTCTCCAGAGTCCCATTCCATCTTCGTGTTGCCTGACCCCGACGCGGCCGGGTCCGGCTCGAAGAACCAAGCAGGTGACCCAGGGACTTCGATAGTCGGCCCGGGGACGTCAGTAGGCGGCTCGGGGACTTCCGTAGTTACGCCCGACCCGGGGACTGCCACACCCGGCTCGGGGATTGCGGCAGTCGGCCCGGGGACTGCACCAACACAACAGGCGGCGGTCGACTCCAGCATTTCACCACCTAGCCCGCCCGCCCTGGTCGCAGTAGCCGTGTTGGCAATAGAAGAAGTCGCAGCTCCATCATGGGCTCAGTCCATCCTCAACTTCCTAATAAACCAAGATCTGCCGGCTGACGAAACAGAGGCAAGACAAGTCCAACGCCGAGCCGGAGCATACACAATCGTCAATAGAGAGCTCGTCAGGCGCAGTGTCACTGGAGTCTTCCAGCGATGCGTCGAGCAATAGAATGGCATTGCAATCCTTAGAGACATCCACCAAGGAGAATGCGGCCACCATGCGGCCTCAAGATCACTCGTCGCCAAAGCTTTCTGCCATGGGTTCTTTTGGCCGACTGCTTTGGATGACGCCAAGGAGTTAGTTAAACATTGCAAAGGGTGCCAAGTCTTCAGCTCCAAGCAACACATGCCGGCTTCGGCACTCAAGACCATTCCCCTCACTTGGCCCTTCGCCGTTTGGGGACTGGACATGGTGGGCCCATTCAAGACGGCACGCGGCGGCATGACACATCTGCTTGTCGCCGTGGACAAATTCACCAAATGGATTGAGGCAAAGCCGATCAAGAAGCTGAATGGGCCGACTGCCGTGACATTCATCGCAGACATAACAACTCGCTACGGCGTGCCACACAGCATCATCACCGACAACGACATGAATTTCGCCAAGGGAGCATTGGCACGTTTCTGCGCGACGCAGGGCATCCGGTTGGACTTAGCGTCCGTTGCCCACCCGCAATCAAACGGCCAAGTCGAGCGAGCCAACGGCCTCATCCTTTCCGGCATCAAGCCCCGACTGGTCGTACCACTGGAACGTTCGGCCGGCTGTTGGCTCGATGAGCTGCCGGTCATCCTCTGGAGTCTGCGCACTACCCCAAACAAGTCAACCAGCTTCACTCCTTTCTTCCTCATGTATGGTGCCGAGGCGGTCATCCCAACCGACATCGAGTTCGACTCGCCTCGGGTAACCATGTACACAGAGGCGGAGGCCAAGGAAGCACGAGAAGACGGCGTCGACCTGCTGGAAGAAGGCCGGCTGTTAGCCCTCACCCGGTCCGCCATCTACCAGTAGGGCTTGCGCCGCTACCACAGCCGGAAGGTCAGACCAAGATCTTTCCAAGAAGGAGACCTCGTGCTCCGGCTGATCCAGCGAATAGCCGGCCAGCACAAGCTCTCAGCCCCTTGGGAAGGCCCCTTTGTCATCAGCAGAGCGCTGGGAAATGACTCCTACTACCTGATCAATGCATAGAAGCCGAAGGGACGAAAGAGAGACAACTCCGGCAAGGAGTCGGAACGACCATGGAACGCCAACCTCCTCCGAAGATTTTACAGTTGAAATGTAGTATGTATCACGCTAACTTTTGTACTAAGTACGAGACAATAGGCCCCCCGAGGAGAGCTCGGGGACTGCCATCTTTTATCAATAAATGAAGAGTATCATGCTTATGATCATGTCATTACTTTCACTTTTTTCGTCCGGCACCGGGTTCGACTAGTCGGCCCGGGGACTGGCCGCCTTGAGTTATATTAGAAGTCCTACCCGCGGTCAGACAAGTAGTGTGCCGGCACCCAAGCCTTCTCTTGTCAAAAGCCGCAGTTCGAAGAACCGGCTGTCTGGCTGGCAAGAGTTAAAGGCAGGAAAGGATGCCGACATGAAAAATGTCTAGGGACTAACGGACTAATATAACAAAAGCCGGTTTTTCTCCCACCACCGACCGACTACCAGAGTAGCCGGCCGGCTGGCTTCCATTCACCTCGCTTCAATCTAAGAAAGCCTGAGTACTTGCCTTCCCCAAAAAATAAAAAAATGAATATAGCCAAGTTCTTCCTTAGCCGCAGGCTGCAGAGCAGCTGCCGGTTGGGAAAGCAGCAGCTAGGGGAAGGCGGCAAAGGAAACAACCTAAAGATAAAAAGCATACGCGAATGGAAGCCAAACACACACACGATCATATTTACACAAAAGGCCTTCGAAAGGCCAGCATTCAACATAGTTTGAATACACCCCCAGTGGGTGGAACTACGCAAGTTTAACAAAAATTGTTCAAAGAGTAACAAGCAGGAAAAGCAAGGACAGCAGATTAAGCCAAGGGAGCGACTGGCGAGTCGGGCAGGTCGGTAGAGACGGCAGCGCTGGCTGGAGGAGTGGCCGGCTGGCGAATGTGGGCATGATCACCACCTCCCGCAGAGGGCGCGCTAGCACGCACCTCGTTGCTGGAGGCACGGTCAGGCTGGGGTTGGCTGGCCGCTTCACTGGCCGGCTCGACGTCTTCGCCTTCCTCTCCTTCGTCGTCTTCACCTTCATCACTGGAAGCGATCTCCTACGCCGAGTCCTCACCCGCTGCCGGGTCCAGCCCAAACCATTCCTCCGGCTGGGCAACGCCGTCGTCATTTATTTCGGGAGCAAAGACACTGATGTCAGTGCACTCGGCGATCGTCGAAGCACGCTGAGCGATAGCCGGCCGCACCTCCTCCATCTCCTCGTCGGCCTCCAGCCGCCAGGTGCGCAGCTGGTCCAGGTTCAGCCCGAGATACCAGGCTCGGATGAACTCCAGCGCCCGCCCAGCTCCAAGCCGGGCCGCCGATGCCTTCTAGGCCTCGAAGCGGCCAACCGCAACCTCCAGCCAGTCGGCAGTCCGACTCGGGGTGCGGGGAATCGTTTCGCCTGGCCAGAGGGCGGCCAACACCTGCGCCCAGGCGCGCTGGAGGCGGTGGAGCATGCGGTGAGCCGGCTGCAGCCGGGCTTGGACCGCCAAGAGTTGCTCCTCAAGCGTCCGGCTTGCGTCCGGCGTGATTTCAGCCCCCACCTGCCGGCGCACCTCGCGGTGGGCCTCGATGGTCTGGGTGGCGAAGACGGAGTAGCCGGGGAAGTAGTCTGCACAAAGAACAAAAAGCAGCACAAGTCAGAACACAAATCAGGGGGCAAGGGGCAAGCAAGGAGTAAGAAAGGCGGCTTACCGTCGATCAGATCCTCAATCCAGCCGAAGCCCTCACTCAGCGCTTGTTTTGCCTCAGCCCAGCCCGCCGCTTCGGTCTCGAACTCAGCTTTGAGGGCGTCCTCGCTGTCCTGCGCCTTCTTCAGGGCTGCCTTGTGGCTCTCCTCCTGGTCGGCCAACTTCTTGGCCAGGCGGTCACGCTCCAGAACCAAGGCGTTGTACTCGGCTTCTTTGGCGCGAAGGGCGGCCTGGGCCCCGCTGAGCTGCCCCCTCAAGTCGGCATTGGCTCCTGCAAGCCTGAAGACAAAGGAAAAATCAATAAGGAAGAAGTCGTCAGGGAAGATCCGACCCGACTGCACAGCAGTCGGCCCGAATCTCGGGGACTACACCCAGTGGGTGCGCTGACGCGCCCCCACAGGAGATGAACGAAACAAAGCACGCACTTCGGCTGCTGGTCAAGTCCTCAGTTTTCTGGCCCAGGTCCTGAGCCTGGGAGTTGAAGGCAGCAGCGTGGACGTTATGGTATTCCTGGAAGATCAGACAGGATGCAAGAATAAGATAGCTGTCAGGACCTAGTAAGTTCCAAGCCGCCTGCTCAGCAGCCGACTCAGAACTCGGGGACTACACCCAGTGGGTGCACTGACGCGCCCCCACGGAAGAAATCAAAAAAGCAAAACAACCAAGGCCAGAAGGCTCACCCGGATGACGGCCCGCGTCGTGAGGAACTCTTGGGTATATCGCTGCAGCGAAGCGGCCTGGGCTTGAAGCTGGTTCCGGACCTCCTGGGCCGCTGTGTTCAGCTCGGCCGTCCCCCCGCTGGGCGTCCACTCGGACGTACTGGCGCTGGCTGCCTCCAGGACCTCCGCCATCTGGCTGGTGCCCGCAGCTCAGTGCGACTCCGGCGCGGAGGTAGCTCCCCCTGCGCGCTGGCGAAATGCTGGCTGCACCTTGAGGCGGGCCCCTGCCTCCGGCTCGCCCCCGGCCAGCTGCTCTGGCGCCGCGGCTGGTTGGCCGCTTTGGCCCGTTCCAGTCGGCGCCGTCTACGGCGCCTCCTCCACGAAGACCACGTGGTCCTCCGTCCTCTCCATCACCAGTGAGACTTGGTCAACCTCCTCCGACGGGGGCACGGGGATGTCGGGGGCCACGGCGCGGAGGGGAACGACGAGCAGCGGAGGCTGGTTGTGCGAGGCCTCTGCCTCCGTCTCCGCGGCTGCCGCCTCCGCCCGGGCCTTGGCCCCCACGTCGGCCTACTCCTTCCTTGCCTGGGCGGTCCTTCGCTCCGCCGCCTCCCGCTCCTCCAGCGCCTCCCGTGCGTTCCACTCCATGGCCTCCATGAGGTCGGCGCGGGGATCCATGCGGCGGGAGCCTGAGGACCCTCCAGTCGGCCCGACTACGAAGCCGCCAGGACCTCGCTCGAGGGAAAGCGGTGCCCTGCCCGGCGAGCAAAGAAAGGTTTAGAAGAGCCTCAGTCGAAGAGGACAAAAAAATATACAAGACATTCGACGACTTACGCCGAGAACGCCTGCGGCTGTTTCACCGCCTTGCGGAAGTGGGCCGCCTTCACGGCCGCCTCATCCCGCTTGGTCGCTGCCGTGGAACCCTTAGATTTCTTCGGCCGGCTGCCGAAGAAGGTCGACGCGGCCCGGCGTTTCTGCGCGCCGCCACGGGCAGCCGGCGCGGCAAACGGGCCCACGCCTTGACGATCAAGCGCCGGCTGGCGGTGCGGGGCGGCTTCGACCTCGTCATCGTCCGCCCAGTCTCGAGGCCGGCCCCGAGCCCCGCGCCTCCTGCCTCGTCGCCTTCCCCCATGATGGCATCTTCCATGGCGGCCGCTCCCAGGTCCGGAATGTCGACGTCGTCCACCGTGCGGTCGGGGAGGAGCTGGCGCTCTACCCTTGCGGCCCCGACCGTCGGAGGAAGAAGAGGGTTCTGCTAAGGGCAAACCAATTGATCAGAAGTCGGCCATCATGAGGCCGGCTACAAAAAGGAAGAAAAGAAGAAAAACTTACGGCAGGCGGAGGGTTGGCGCGAGAATACGGCCCCTTGCCATATCACCAATCCTCGGCGAGCTTGTAGTTGGAGATGTAGTTCACCATGTAAGACACCTCGGCATGAGGCATCTCCCTGGTGCTCAGCCGGCACGGGTCGAAGCGGCCGCTCATCTGGCAAATCATGTGAGGCCGGCATTGGAGCGGAAGTACTCGGCGCTCCACGAAGGCGGCCACCAGGTCGGCTCCGGTCAGGCCCTCCGACTGGATCATCACCCGGAGCCGAGAGACGGCTGCGTTCCCGGCCTGAGACAACGACCTGGCCCGGTAGCTCCACGAGGGTTGCCTCCCAGCCGGCGGGCCAGCTATGTAAGCCGGCAGGTTGACGTAGTCGCCTTGCTGGGCGACGTTCTTCACGTAAAAATAGGACTTCTGCCAGAGCTTCACTGACTGGATTAGTGGGATGGGCGGGAACGGATTGTTCTCGCCCGTCCGTCTCATGGCAATGAAGGCTCCGCGGGGGGCGGGCACGCCCGCGACAACGGTGCCGAGCTTGCTCTGGAAGAATTCTCCCCAGAGCTCGAGAGTGGGGAGAACCCCAAGAAAGCCCTCGCACAAGGTGACGAAAGCCGACAGCAGCATCACCGTGTTGGGCGTGAGGTGATGCGGCTGGAGGTGGTAAAATTCAAGAAAAGCATGAAGGAATCCGCTCACTGGGAGGCCGAAGCCGCGCAGGCAGTGCGAGCGGAAGATTACCCGCTCGCCCTCCTCCGGTGCCGGCGAAATCTCCCTTGCCGGCGCCTGACGAACCCGCACGTAGTTCTTGCCCGGCAGATGCCGTGTCCGGCGGAGGAACTCAACGTGGTCCTCGTGGACGTTGGAGCCATCCCACGAGCTCGACAACGCCATGAGAGCGACGCGTCGAGGAACAAGACGATGCGGCGGCGGAGACGCGCACGACCCCGCTACGGCGTGACCAAAGGAACCGAGAGGTCCGATGGCGGAGCGGCGCGGCAATGGGTCGCCGCAGCGGCGAAGGGAAGAAGAAGGAAGGTGAGAAGGGGTGGAGCAAGGGAGAGCATGCGAGCCTCTGCCGCTCCCCTTCCTCCCCCTACTTATAGACCTGCGTGGAGGCGTGGTGTGGGGGAACGTGGGATCAACTGCGCCCACTCCCCCACGTCCCGCGATTATTGCGCCCTGATGGCGTAATAGAACCGCCGCGGGAAGGCGAGCGGTCCATTGTGGGCCGCAGAAGATCCACGCTCGGGCCGAGGCCCAGGAGTGGCGGGCCCGGGCCTGCGGCGGCGTCCCATCGCGCGCGTGCGTTGGCAGGTTTTCCTTGCCACGTGGCCCGCGGGATGGCGCGCGGTCAGCTCGCAAGCCGACCCATGTTCCCGCCTACGAGAAACGGAGCTTTCCAAAGACGGCGCGCATAAGCAAAGCCGGCTCCTCGGGATAGGAATATGACCAAGCTTCTCGTCCCTTTGTCAGCCTCGAAGCTCGATCAGCTTCGGGGACTACTGTCAGAGTAAATGACCACGGGTAGCCTAGCCGGATCCCCCTGGCCCTTCTGGAAAAAATTACGAGCCGATCCAGCCCTCAAGAATCCAAGACGTGGGGCCGCCTTCCCCTTGCCGGCTGTCTCCCAGGCCGACTATCGGAAGGCGGCCCGGCTTTAGCCCTCATGAAGAAAGCCACGGGAGGGCCGGCTCCAAGAAGCCGGCCACGAAAAGGCCAACTCCAAGAGGCCGGCTCCCACAAAGCGGTCAAGATCGTACCCTCGAAGTCTGCATCCACATAACGGCGATGTGGCGGGGCGTGGCTACAGTAAAGCCTGCCACCCCCGAATCCCGGAGCACGCTTGGCACAGTGCGCCGTACGGGGTGGCCATGACCCGTCCGGCGCGGCACTGTTGCCATGTTGACCCTGATGCCACCCATCATGGGCTGTCAGCATAGCCCACGGGTGGTGGGCCCCTTTAGGAAGAGAGACACCGAAGGCGGCCATGCCTCCCCCAGTCGGCCCAAGACAGGGCCGGCTCCCCGCAGCCGGCCTGCCTCCTCCCTCGAAGGAGACACCCCATTAAGGAGACAAGACACGGTGAGGCTACAGCGATCGCCCACCGGGCGGCAGCACTGTAGCCACGCCCACCTCGGCGAAGCCCTCGTCACCAGGTTGAGGCAACAGTAACCAGCCACCGACAAGGCCCTGGACAGTGGGGCCTGCCTGTCGACCAAGGAGCCGGCAGCCAGCGGAACCCACCAGCCGGCGGGCCCCAGCAGCCGGCACAGAAGCCGGCGAGCGTAGACACAGACGGCTGGGGCCCACGCCTAGCCGGATTACCATTGTACCCCCGGGGGTGGGCCTATATAAACCCCCTAGGGCACCCATGCAAAGGGTTGATCACAGCTAGTTTTAGACACCACATAGAGAGGAGAAGAGAGCGAGCCGTGCCCTTCTTCCTCCTCCCGCCAAACAGCTCAAGGAGCATCTTGTAGCCACTCGTTCGTCTAGTGATCATGCGGAGACCCCGCAGAGCAGCAGTAGGGGTGTTATCTCCATGGAGAGCCCCGAAGCTGGGTAAGATTCGCTGGCGTGCATGTCTTCGCCTCATCCCGCTTCCAGGCGCCGGCGACGTCTTACTGGCTCCCACAATGATAAGCCACCCGTTGGCATATGTCGCACCTACCACCCGACATTCTGGGTGTGCCGATTCTGGATCCTCCCTACCCTGGGGATGGCTAGTCCTATTTATAGGCAAAGGCCCTGGGCCTCTTCCCAAATATTGAGCGGGAAGGGTGCCAACAATTGGCCATTTTGAAGGGGAACATCGGGTACACTTATCCTGACTAAAGTTGTTCCTCGCCTGCCAAACGCTCTGGTGGTGACGCTGGCTTGGGCTCCACAATGACTTCCTTCCTGCCGTTGGACTGGTCTTGGTCTCGTTGCACCGAAACGGGTGCCTTTGCTTGATGCTCTTGCCTGCGCTTGCTTCCTTTGCACCAAAGAGGAAAGGAGGACACTGCGCGGGCTGGCGCCCACCTAGCGCCCTTGGTCGTCATGGCTTGCGTCACGGGCACCTCGTGAGGTACCCCGCCTTGATCTCTTCGCTTCCTCACGAGCCAGCCTAATGTGACCGTGCCTAAGGAAGCTTCGTGTCGTCCGTCCCGCGAAGCTTGGCCCCTCGCGAGGGTCTTGGGTCTGCATCGATGAAGCCGGGCCGTGCTGGGCCCCCTTTGAGCCACGCCGCAGGCCGCAGGCAGGCAAGTCTGGGGACCCCCATTCCCAGAACGCCAACAGAGTTGGTCCAGTTTATAAGGGAAACCGGACCCAAAAACCATACAAACGGGGCCTTTCGGCAAACAACACACACATCCACACGAGCCACGGGTCCCTCTGCCCGGATCCACCTCCAAAACGATGCTCCCAAGAGAGAACGCGACGCTAAATAGCGCCGCCATCGTTCGATCTAAACTAGATCAAGGGTTTCTCCCGGAGCACGTCGGGAATGGCAAGGTGAGAGCAGCTACATCGATGCCTCCAACGAGGGAGCGACGCCTGAAAGCGCTGCCATCGACGACTCCGACCACAACCGGAGTACGACTTTCGCCGGCAGTCTCACCTGCATAGTCCGAGCCTAGGATCCGGTCAGCCTACACACCTAACCACTACACCTGCCTCCACGGCTAACCGCACCTCCCCGGTAAGCTCAACGTGCTTCCAACCTAGCATCCGCGGCCCCCACTAGACGGAGGATGCAACCCGCAACAGCGCCATTTGTCTCCCATCAGAAGGATGCAACCAAACACGACGCCATTCGTCTCCTCGAGGATGCAACGCCTGCCGGCCATTCCTCTCCCGACGAAGGATGCAACAACCACAGCGAGGCCATTCCTCTCCCTCCAGCCACCACCATCTCGTCCTCCCACCCGAAGCAGCGTCGAGCTTATCGAACCACCATCAAGAGGATGTAACACCGAGCAAGGATGCCATTCATCTCCCACAACTTCTCCCGCGCAGAGAACAACAAGCGCACTCGCCGCCCCGGAACAGACTGCGGCCACCCTGCTACACCGCCAACTGCAGCTGGGCGCAAACCGCAACCGCATCATGGCGCGAAACGCAGCCAGCAATTGCGGACGACTAGCAAACTAACGAGCACATTGGCTTTCCCCACCCGGGCATAGCACGGCCATGCCAGATTGGCGCCAACTCGCTGCACACCCTTCTCCACCTCGCACTCTGGTGGCCACGCCAGATCCACGCCACCCTGCTGCAGTCCTCCCTCCACCTCGCGCGCTGGCGGCCGCGCCGGATCCGTGCCACCCTGCTGCACTCCCCCCTCCACCTCGTGGGCCGGCGGCCGCGCCAGATCCGCGCCGCGTGCGCCAAGGCGCAGCAAGGACGCGCCCTCCCTACGCGCACACCGACGACTGCGTCACCTGCTAGCCAGGAACCCGACGGCGTCTCGTCGAGATCCACATCCCTGTAGCCAAGCCGCCCCCGCGCAGCTCGTGCACCTCGCGAGACGAAGAAGACCCCACCGCCGCCGACGCCGCACGGGCTTTGCCCGGTGACACACTCCGGCGGCGGCAAGGGAGGTAGGGAGGGGTGGGTAGGTGGCTGGCGGCGGCGATATAGGGTTCTCCCGGGCCGCTGCGGGGAGTGACACGGGAGTCTTTAAGCCAGTTGCACCGGATTGAACAGTGGAGAGCCGCAGGGGCGGCTTTGCGACAGAAGATGTAGCAGTAGCCAGCTGTGCGACGAGTCAGTGGGAGGCGACACCGTAGGTGTGGATGCATGCCTAGCGAAGCCAACTTGCAGCTGCGGATGCGTGCCCGTGAGGTGAGGCAATTGGCCCGAGGTCGAATGCAGACATGCGATTCGGGAGCGGAGGCGAGGTCAGGGTGGCTCGTGGCGTGGCCTTGGGCGCGATGGCGAAAACGGTGCCTGGGACGACTCGATGCAGGCTGTAGTAGCGGAGGTCATGGCTATATAGGCAGAGACCGGCAAAGGAGGGCAGCACAGGCAGGCCAGCCTGATGCGGGCGGTCCGTGGTGCAGTGATGGCCATAGCACAGGCACAGGGTGGCTTTGAAGCGGGCTCGAGCACAGCGATGGTTGCGGCTGCAGTGGAACGAGTCCACGCCCATGATCCCATCCAATCCGGTTTGTGATTGCTTCGATGATTTTTTTCAGGGGTAGCAACCACCATGAACACAGGAAACAACAGCAGCAACTTGTGGCTAACAGATCAACGCATAGGGCCCAGGTAGAAAATTTTCTCGGGATTTAAAAACACCAGGTACAGCAGAAAAAAGAGCTGCAGCGATGGCCAAGACTAACGCATCAAGGTGGTTGACCGAATCCCTGTCTGTTTTGATTGTAGCAAAAAATCTATCTGTCCTCGGATTGACATATTGAACAGACTTTGTATATTCTGCAGGCCATGACTTGACATATTTGAATTGAAAGGAAACCTCCATGGGACACTTGGACGTACAAGGGAAGCACGATCTCCTGATTACTTTGGAAATTGATCTGCTTCAATTGCAAACTTGCATACAAGCGGGACTTAATCTCTCTCCTGGCGGTGGTTCTGTCCACATCGATTTGTAGAATAGCAGTGTAGACCTGATCTGATTTTCCACACACGGGTCGTTGCCCATCAAGGTCACTTTTGACTATGACCTGATTTATGCTGTCGCCAAAAACTTTTTTTACTCTCAACTGATGAATTCGGAGTTTGATGTAGAACCTTCTGAACCGGCTCTTCTTCATCCAGTCAATCGCAAGCCTCTCGATCCATAGGTGAGATCCCTTCAAGAACTCAACACCACCGTGCGCGAGCCCCACGGTGGGTGCCAACTGTCATGGAATTGTCATGGTAGATGTCCTAGTGTGAGGACTTGGTCGTGAGGCCAACGCATCTACGTGGTATCTTGAGAGGGGTTGAGCGGAATCGAGAGACGCAACACAAGACAAGGATTTAGACAGCTTCGTGCCCCGGGAAACATCATCCAGTAACAACCCTACATGATGTTTGCGACTACTCCCTCCTTCCATCTATATAGGGCCTAATGCACTTTTTAAGACCACCTTTGACTATTGACAAGATTAATAGTACATGACATGCACAATGTGAAAATTATATCATTGAAAGCTTCTTTCACACACGAATTTAACGGTGTGCTTTGTGTAGGTCGCATGTCATATATTATTGCTCTAATATTTGGTCAAAGTTAGCCTCAAAAAATGCATTAGGCCCTATATAGATGGAAGGAAGGAGTATCTCTCATTATGATCATGAGGAAGTTGCCATAAACCAGCTCTCCCAGTTAACCCTAACCCTTTAAGATTGCTTCTTCTTACTTGTCCCTCTTTGGGGAGCCCTACCCCTCCGTATATATGTTGAAGGGGCGGTTTACATGTAGAGGCCAACTCGGACTTAAGACTTAACTATTATGACTTCTCTTCTTGGGCTTCTTAACATCTTGGGCCTCATAACGTCTCGGGCTTCATCACTCCTGGCAACCCAGTTACCACTGCCTGCCGGGAGTTAACTGGTGTCGGTTTAAGATAGTCTGCCAGGAGTTAACTGGTGCCGGTTTAAGATAGTCTGCCGGGAGTTAAGTGGTGTCAGTTTAAGATGGTCTGCCGGTTTAAGAATGTCTGCTGAGTTAGCATCTAACTTAACTCCTGTCTTAACTGTCAGTCGGTTTAACAACCTGCCAGTTTACCGTCTGAGTTAACTGTCTATTTTACCTATCTGTCTTAACTGTCAGCCGATTTAACAACCTGCCGGTTAACCGTCTGACTTAACACCAACCGGTTTACCACCTGCCTTAACACCTGCCGATTTACTAAGTCCCAGCCGGGTTATAACTCCGGCCGGATCATACCGCGGGGTATATCCCCGACAGGTGGTGTGACCAATATTAGTAATGATAACTTCGCCTTCTTTGTCTCCGGTATTCTTAACTAGAAGATCTATCATCAGCCCGGATTGGATCTGCCGGTTCATCATCAGGCACAACAGTGTCAACTTCTGGTTATTCATCAGTATTTTGATCTTGAGGGGGTGGTTCATCAAAGGTAGCTTCAAGATTTGGACCCTCCGATTCAACCGTTTGCTCCGGTTCAGTGACCACCTGGTCTTCGGGCGGATTGTTCACCCGAGCCTTTTTGCTGGGTCTGGCTTTGGCTCTAAAACAGAATAAGATGTGAAAGTTAAGCATAGCATATAAAGTATGAAAACATCAAAAAAAGGGGTTGAAGTACTTACCCAGCTACAGTTTTGAGAGGAGGAAGTTGGGTCGCTGTTGACTCGCCATAGGATGAAGGAGGTGTCACCTGATAATTTGAATCGGATGGATTAAGAGGTTGTCGGAAATAGCCTGCCTTGGGTGAGACCTCAGATCGGCGCTTTCGAACCGGGATGTCTGGTAAACCAGCTGAACTGACCTTTTGGCCGCTGTGCCGGGTTGTGCGGCGAGCATTGTGCTGCTGCATCTTCAAAATAAATGTTGGATCCAAGTGAGCAAGAGGATGAGAAAAGCTTATTTTCTGGACCGCTTGACGGATTTTTTGTGTTGGCATAGAGTCTGAACTAAAGGAAAGGATAATTACCTTTGCATCGTCAGCTTGGCTGCCCTCAACGTCCTCCTGATAAGTATCATTGTCAATGAGATGCATGAAAAGTGAACCAAGTGAATCAAGTTCTACCTCAACTTCCGATTCATCCGGGTCGTCATCCAGTTCCATACTGATGCATTCAGGTGCCTTACGCTTTGTGGTTTTCTTGACGGATTTTGTTTTAGGACGAGAAGGCTTTGCCGCTTTCTCTTGAGGCTTCTTCTTCCAGAATGGATCATCACCCTGTTTAAAATTAAGCAGAAGGGTATTCAAAGATTGGACAGTATAAAGATATCAAGTGAAAAGCGGAAGAACAATGCTTACAGCAGGCGGTTTGTTTTTCGTGTAAAAAGGGTCTAATTCAGTTTGGCGGCAGATAGCTTCCGACTCGTTCAATATTTTCTTGATAGCTTCAGTAACTTCTTCATTTGTTAGCTGAATATTGATATGACGTTGGGAGTCTTCTACTTCACCACTATACTCGCACATTAAGCCGGAGCGGCGACTGTCGTGGTTCTAAGTCTGACAGTAGAATGGGGGGTAGGTATGTAGAGGCAAGATCCTAGCTATGGAGGAGTTGTACACGCGAGTTTTACGAGTTCAGGCCCTTCTCGGAGGAAGTAACAGCCCTACGTCTCGGAGCCTGGAGGCGGTCGACTGGATATATGCGTGTGAGTTACAGGGGGTGAAAACCCTTGTCCGGGAGGAGGGGTGGCTTATATAGAGTGCGCCAGGACCCCAGCCAGCCCACGTTACAAAGGGTTCAATGTAATTAAGGCATGGTGTTACTGGTAACGCTAGTAATGAAGAGATATAAATGATCTTTAAGGTTACAGAGTGAATGACCGACCGTTGCCATCCTGAGTGACGTTAGGCCTTCTACACTCTGAGTGGTTTCTTGTATCGTCGAGTGTCTTCAAGACTGTCGAGTGGAACATAGCTTTATGGTCGAGTGGACGATGATTTTTCTTCGACTGCTTCTGGTTCTTTTAGAGGTGTCCTTGGGGAGGGTATCTTGGACAGATCCATGACCCTACCCTAGGTACATAGCTTCGTCATTAGCCCTCGAATGGATCAGGGTTTGAGTGAGGAAGGAATTGAGAACACTACCGACTCATTCTTCATGCTATGAGTATATCTTGCTCTGGATCAATGAACTGAGGAGATAACATCAACTTCTTTTTCAGTCACCTTGGTCCATTCTTAGTTTTTGTCAAGTGAACTTTCACGGTAGAGTTCCGAATGGTATGTGGAGGATGTTTTCAGTCTGACAAGTTGCTCTGCTCTCTGCGGATTTCGCAGGATTTGAATTTTGGGAAGCGCGCCAGATAGGCGGGACCGTGGTAATCGGGGCGGATTAGGAAGGTCACCTCGATCCCTGCGCCACCTTTTTCGCCACATATTGCGCACGCGACTGTTGTGGGATTTGTTTAGATCGTATGGGCCTACCAGTCAGTCACTCGGGGAATGACCTTATAAAAGGCACCGGACCGGGTCTTTGCACAGCGCGCTCCCATTTTCTTCCTTCTTCCTCAAACCTCTCCGCCGCGCTCGCTTCCGCTCTCGGCGTCGCAACCTTGTTCGGACTCGATCCGCCACCATGGGGAAAGAGAAGATGGTGGCGTTGGAGCGCGCGAAGAAGGCGACCGCGAAGGCGAAGGGCAAGAGGACCAGCCGGGGCGGATCGTCGTCAAGATCCGACCTACCGCCGGGCTGGATCCAGGGCGACTGGATCCGCTCGATGATCAGCCAGGATGACCTCAACGATCTGGTGGAGGGGGACTGATCCCCCACAAATCGGCGCGGCTCCCGGGCAACGAGACCGAGCCGCAGCCGCGGGAGGGTGAGTGTGTTCTCCTCGCCACCCATCTCGACCGCGGGTTTTCTTTGCCTCCCCATCCTTTCTTTCGTGGCTTTCTGAACTTCTTTGGGGATCAACTCCACCACTTCACTCCAAACACCATAGTCTACCTGGCTGCTTTTGTGTCGATGTGTGAAAAATTCTTGGGTTGTCGACCGCACTAGGGTCTCTTCAAACACATCTTCACATGTCGCTCCCAGTCGGTCAAGAAGGCCAACCCGAGTGACGAGAGGACGCACGTGATCCAGATGTGCGGGGGCCTTGGTATCCAGATGAGGAACATGAGTACCTTCCCAGCGATGATCCTACCCGACTCGGTCCGGGGCTGGCAGTCGACTTGGTTTTACTGTAAGGAGGGTCGGCTGGACTTCCTCCCTTTTCCCTAGCTCGAGTGGAGAATCCCTCCTCCTTAACTATGGTCCCAGAAGAGAAGGCGCATGTCAAGGTGTTGGTCGAGCGGGTCGTCCAACTTGTCCGCGACGGGGTGACTGGGATGGACCTGCTAGAGGTCTTTCTCAGTCGACGCATCCTACCGCTTCAGGCCCGTGACCATCCGATGTGGATGTACTCGGGACTCGAGGACTCCACTCGGATCCACCCGGAGGACGTTAGTGAAGACACCTTGGAGAAGTGGCTGAGGGGAATCACTAGCAACAAAGACAACCCCCGGGGGTCTAGGAGGGTGATTCCATTCGATCACTCGCGCCAGCCGGAACAGGTATGATTTTGCTTTGCCAAGTGTCTTCCTGATTCACTGCGTGACACCTTGTTGATGGTCGACTGTATTTCTTTTACTCGTTGTCTTTTCAGGCTCTCATTGATATGTACTCGATGCCCAATGGAGTGCAGGGGCAAGACGTTGAGGAAGGAGCGAGCGGGGGCGAGAGCGGCGAGTGGCACTCAGATGCCGAGGAGGACAAGGAGAGCGACGACTCGACTGATGATGAAGAGGTCAACTCACCTCCTCGCAGAGAGCGGAGATCCAAGCACGCTCACGACCCGGAGAGCACCCCAGACCTGGCGACCGCGCCGACTGGGCAATCTTCGATGCGCCCCCGGACGTCTTCCCCAGCGCCGATTGAGAAGGCCCCGAAGCAGCTCAAGGTCGTGCCGCCTCTAGCGCCAAAAACACCGAAGGCCACCTCCTCCAAACTGCCAAAGGCTTTACCCAGGATCAAAGTGACCATCCCCACCATCTCTGGGTAATCATTTGACCTGTTCTTTTTGTTGACTCGAGCAACAGAACGTGACTGACTGAGTGCGGATGTTTGTAGTGCTGCTACATCAGGAACCTCTTCCTACCAGTACCGAGACGAGGAGATGGAAGACGCGGTTACCTCCAACCCAGGTAAAAACTCTTATGATCTTGTTCTTGATTACTTGGTCGATTGAATTCGAGTGGTTTATTTGGGGTCGACTGATCTTCCCCGCAGCTCCACCCAACGTCATCGATCTCCCAGGCGACAATGAAGATGTGGCTCCTAAGCCCAGAAAGAGCAAAAAGGTAGCAGCTGGCAAGGCGTCTCAGCAGGGACCAATGACAACACCAACCGTCCGTCAATCTAAAGACGCGGGCGGGGCCTCTGTAACTTTTGTTGTACCCTTGTCGAGTGAGCGCCCTGCACCGTCGACTGTACTGGTGATTCCTTCCGTCGTCCCATCTCACGCCCCGGAGGTCCAAGCTGCTGCACCTGGGTCGTCTGCCCTCTTCTTCACCAGCTACCCTGTCCTAGAAAACTAGTCCGATGCGGCTGCAGAAGCCATCCGCCAGGCTAACATGATGATGGAGCGGATGAAGACGGTGCACGGGAATAGCCAGGTTGCTTACAACGCCAGCGCTGCTCTCCGGGCCAATGTCCAGGTACGTAAACTTTCGACTGACCTTGTTCTGTCAGGATATGCTATCTGAAATATTTTCTTCCATACAATCTCCTATTGTTTGCGTCGAATCTGTACACCTACTGGGTGTTTTGTTGTCTTTGGTATTTGCGCTCTTCCACTCGGTCTGGGAGAGTAGGATCTGAACCGGTGGGGGCACACTAAGTACACCAACTGGGTGTAGTCCCTGAGTCCGCAGTCGACTGGGGTCTGAGTTCTTTTTTCCTTTCTTTTCTTCCACTTGACCCGGGAGGACCGGTCGAATGGGATCTGAACCAGTGGGGGCACGTCAAGTGCACCCACTGGGTGTAGTCCCCGAGACCGCGGTCGACTACTAGCAGTCGGCCGGGGTCTGAATAGTTTTTTTACTTGATCCGGGCGGACCGGTCGAGTTGGGTCTTAATCAGTGGGGCACGCCAAGTGCACCCACTGGGTGTAGTCCCCGAGATCGCAGTTGACTGCGTGTAGTCGGCTGGGGTCTAAGTGAACTCTTTAAGTTCTATCCGCTCGGAAGTAAACAACCTTTGATCTTGTCAATTGACACATCTTTTGCCTTCTGCAGAAATCTTGTACTCTCATTTCCAAGTTTGCTGAACTTGAGGAGAAGCAGAGGCAGCTCAACCTCGACTTGGAGCTGGCCTAGCAGAATCTGAAGAAAGCACAAGATGAAGCTGCTGGTATGGAAGGTAACTGCCGGTCGACTGTCTTTTTAAAACATTTCTTTGAACTCTTGTCTGATCGATTGCTTCTTTTGTAGAGAAAATGAAGTTGGCTCTGGAGAATAAGGACTTGGACCTCGCTGTCGGATTTCGGGTTCCGGCAGACCCTTGAGGTTCGAACACTATGGTGCGCGCGGAGATTTCGCCTTCTACCTACCTGCACCCCTCTGCCTCGCTAAGATCTAAGCTATGCAAAGAACAACTCGAGAGACACAGGGTTTATACTGGTTCGGGCCACCGTTGTGGTGTAATACCCTACTCCTGTGTGTGGCATGGTGGATTGCCTCTTGGGCTGATGATGATGAACAATACAAGGAAGAACAGCCTCGCAAGGGTATGTTCTTGGCTGGGGCGATGAACTGCTGGGAGGAGTTTAGTCACCCTTCTCTTTCTCTCTCTCTCTCCGATTGTTGATGCCCCTCTCCCCTGGGGGTGGCTAGTCCTATTTATAGAGGCCCTGGTCCTCTTCCCAAAGATCGAGCGGGAAGGGAGCCAACAATGGCGGGCTAATTTGAAGGGGGACAGCTAGTACCAGCTATCCTGACAAAAGTAGGCTTCGCCTGCACAAAGCTCTGGTGGTGACGCCGTCTTGGGCTCCACAATGACCTCCGTCTTGCAGTCCTCCTGGTCCTGGTCTTGTTGCACCAAAATGGCAACCTTTGCCTGATGCCTCGGTACTCCGCGGCTGCGCTTGCCCCCTTTGCACCAAAGAGGAAAGGGGGACGCTGCGCGGGCTGGCACCCGCTTGGCGCCCTTGGTCGTCATGGCTTGCGTCACGGGCACCTCGTGAGGTACCCCGCCTTGATCTCTCCGCCTCCTCGCGAGCCAGCCTGATGAGGCCGTGGCTGAGGAAGCTCCGCGTCGTTCGCCCCGCGAGGCTTGGCCCGTCATGAGGGTCTTGGGTCTGTGTTGGTGAAGATGGGCCGTGCTGGGCCCCCCTTTGAGCCATGCCGCAGGCCGCAGGCAGGCAAGTCTGGGGACCCCCGTTCCCAGAATGCCGACAGTAGCCCCCGGGCCCAAGGCGCGCCCGGGCTTGGCCGTGCAGGGAGGCGAAAGGGCAAGAGCGAAGCGCCGCGGGCCCTAACAGCCTCCGGTCTTGGGCGTCGCGTGGCGGTTGATTGGACGTGGGCGTCTCCACTTCCCCATGGCGCTTCGGCAACTGCACGGATTGGACAAGTCCCTGTATGCAAAGCGGGTCATAATTACCTGCGATCGTGGGGGCCGTTGGTTGGCCCTCGCCAGCTATAAGTATGGATTGGCGCGCGCCCTTCCAGTTCATCCCCCCTTGCTTCTCCTTCTTCTTCATGGCCCCGTCGAGGAGGTTCTCGGTTGCAGAGAAGGGGAAGGCTCGCCAAGTTGAGCCTGCCTCTCCCCCGCCCAAGCGCGGCCGAGGGCGCCCTCGCAAACATCCTGTGGCCACCACGGCAGCTCCCCGCGGCCGTGGAGGCGATTTTCAGCACGACGACGAGCGGATTGCTGCGGCCGGGGGGCGCGCTCCGGTCGCGTGGCCGGAGTTCGTCGTGTGGTCGGCGGAGCCGAGTAGCACCCGGCTTCCGCTTCCTCATTGGCGAGCTCCCGGGCGGCCTCTGGCTTCAGGCCGACGGCTGCTGTAGCCGGGCCACATGGGCTTCACTGGAGGTCTCCGCAGCCGGGAGCCTGGCCCTGGCCCGCGGTTGGCAGACGTTTGCCCGCGCGCGTGGCTTGAGTCGTCGTTGCACCCTAAACTTCAAGTTTGACGGCGATGCCACCCTCTACGTGAGGGTGTTTGGGGAAGATGGTCGCCGCGCAGGGTGCTGCCCCGAGGACGACGACCGCGGCCGGGAACCCAGCTCCGGCGATGATGGAGAAGACAGCGCTCGCGTGACTGGCGGCGCTCGGGGTTCCCCAAGCTTCTCCGGTTCTTCTTTAGGCGGCAACTCTTCAAGCGGTGGCCGCGGTCAGCCTCCACGCCGTCGCATCTGCTTGGGAGGTGGTAGCGTGTCCGCCCACCGTCGCGCCCCGGTGAAGCGCGAGAGGGAGTCTGCCTGAGCCCCGGAGGCAGCTCGAGTCTTCCCTGCAGGCTGGTGTGAGGAGAGCTGCGCCTGGTCTGTTCTTTCTTTTCCTTTTTCCTGCGTAAAAAAGACAGTAGTGTGGAGCCCCCCGGGGGCGTGTTTGGGTTATTGTTGTTAATCATCGTTTTGCTTCCTTATCTTGCCTTCCGGCTACGTGCCCGCGTGTGGATAGTTCCCGGCCCCAACCGTGGGGGGCGACCG
>NC_057803.1:62776584-62784616 GCF_018294505.1 Triticum aestivum | reverse complement strand
TAAGAGAAATCGAGGCAGGAGAGTGAAAAGTTGAAGAACCACAAGCCAAAGACGGCAACAACTTCAATAAAACTTCGAATGAGAAGGAACAAGCCAACTGCGGAAAGCAAATGAAAAGCCACGTCCTGCACCTAATCTAGTCTTCGACGTCTTCTCACCAGCGCGGAGCTAAGTGCTGCCATTGGGCATGGGAGGGAGCCCCAGGGCCTGAGTCCGGCGCTCCTGGGACTCCGGGGCGTGTACAGCCCCAACTCATTATTACGTGAGAGTGTCACGGGCAGCGAGCTTCACAGGCGTTGGCCTTCTTCACAGGCTCCGGGCCTTTTCCAAAATGCGACAGCTTCATAGGCTCTGGGCCTTTTCCAAAACGCGACAGCTTCACAGGCATTCGCCTTCTTCACAGGCTCTAGGCCTTTTCCAAAATGCGACAGCTTCACATGCATTCGCCTTCTTCACAGGCTCTGGGCCTTTTCCAAAATGCGACAGCTTCATAGGCATTCGCCTTCTTCACAGGCTCTGGGCCTTTTCCAAAACGCGACAGCTTCACAGGCATTCGCCTTCTTCACAGGCTCTGGGCCTTTTCCAAAATGCGACAGCTTCACAGGCATTCGCCTTCTTCACAGGCTCTGGGCCTTTTTAGGGGTAGAACCTCCGGAGGTGCTGGATGTTCCATGCGTTCTGGACCGACACCCCCTCCTGAGTCTCCAAGCGCGCGGAGCCGGGCCTGGAAACATGAACAATTTTGAACGGGCCCTCCCACATGGGAGAGAGCTTGTGCATCCCCTCCCTGGAGAGAACCCGCCTGAGCACGAGGTCTCCTACCTCGAGAGTTCTAGGGCGGATGTCGCGGCAGTGATATCACTGCAGTGCTTGTTGGTACCTCGCTGCTCGCAGCGCGGCTTCTCGGTGATGTTCCTCCCCCAGCACGAGGTCCATCCCCCGCATGGCGTCCTGCTGCGCCTCGTCGAACGCCAGGACCCGCGCGGAGCGACGTCTGACCTCGTGAGGGAGGACCGCTTCGGCTCCGTAGACCAGGAAGAACGGGGTCTCTCCAGTCGGCTTGGTCGCGGTTGTGCGGATGGACCACAACACAGACTGAAGCTCGTCGTACCAACCTCTGCCACAGGCCTACAACTTCTTCTTGAACGTCCTGGTCTTGAGGCCCCTCAGGACCTCTGCGTTGGCTCGCTCGGCCTGGCCGTTGCTTCGGGGGTGCGCCACCGAAGCGTAGCATATCTGCGTTCCAAGGTTAGCACAGTATGTTTTGAAGAGGTTACTGGTGAACTGCGAACCGTTGTCCGTGATGATGCGGTTCGGCACCCCGAACCGGCTCATGATACCCTTGATGAACTTGACCGCGGAACCCGCGGGAATGGTGCGGACAGCCTCTACTTCAGCCCACTTGGTGAACTTGTCCACGGCGACGTAGAGGTAGCGGTAGCCCCCTGGCGCCCGAGGAAACGGGCCCAAGATGTCCAACCCCCAAACTGCGAATGGCCACGAAAGGGGTATAGTCTGCAGGCCTCCTGCTGGCTGATGGATCTGCTTGGCGTGGAACTGGCAGGCCTCACAAGCCTTCACTAGTTCGACGGCGTCATTGAGCGCGGTGGGCCAATAAAACCCACTACAGAATGCCTTGCCGACGAGGGTCCGTGATGATGAATGATGTCCACAGTCTCCGCCGTGTATATCTTCCAGCAGTTCGTTCCCTTGCTCCCTGGAGATGCAGCGCAGGGATACATCGTTTGGTCGCTTCCGGTAGAGCTCTCCATCCTTGATGCAGTATGCCGTGGCCTGGCATGCCACTCGCTCCGCTTCCTCCTCCTTCTCCGGCAGGGTCCCTTGTGTTAAGTAACTCTGGAGCTCCGTGATCCAGCATCCCTCCTGAGGTTCCATCGTCAGGAGCAGGCGTGCTCCTGAGGCCGGGCCACAGGCCGGTGCTCCTGAGGCAGGTGGCTGGGGGAGCTTCTCCCGAGGCTGAGCCGTGTTTGAGAATGACGGCAGGGCTGAGGGCTTGAAGAGCCGCTCCTCGAAAACGCCAGGGTCCTGAGGTAACCGGCTGGACGCCCGTTTGGCGATGTCGTCGGCCTCCTGATTGGTGCCACGGGGCACATGCTGCAACTCCAACCCCCAGAACTGCTTCTCCATCCCGTGGACCTCCGCAAGGTAGGCTTCCATGTGCTCATCTTTCGGCTCGTACACCTTGTTGGAGAGAAATTGACAAGGAGCTGCGAATCGCCCTTGATGGTGAGGCGTTTCACCCCCAGGGCAGTTGCGTCCTTCAAGCCCGCTATTAAACCTTCATACTCCGCTATGTTGTTGGAGACCTTTTCACCTTGCTGGAAATAGAGCTGCACATCATAGTAGAGCTTGTCCTGAGTGGGCGATATAAGCACCGCCCTAGCCCCAGCGCCATGCCTGGAGAACGCCCCATCGAAGTACATGACCCAGCCTTCTAGCGCCTCGCTTCCCGGGGAGAGGGACCGATCCTCGTCGGCCTTGAGGCCTGGTGCCTCCGTCCATTCTGCCACAAAATCCGCCAACGCTGCTCCCTTGATGACTCTGGTCGTGCTGAATTCGAGCTGAAATGCTTGTAGTTCTATGTTCCACTCAGCGACCCTTCCAGCTGAGTTAGGGCTCCTGAGCACTCTCTCCAGGGGGTATGACGAGACGACCCTGATGGGGTGACCCTGAAAATAGTACCGCAGCTTGCGCGAGGCCACCAATAGCGCGAGGAGGAGTTTCTGAGGCATGGGGTACCGTGCCCTCGCATCCCGCAACACCGTGCTGACGATGTACACCGGGTGCTCGACGAGGTTGGGTGCATCAGTGCTGGCGGCTCCCTTCGGAGACCATGGCGCCTCTTGAGGCGATGTGGCCTCCTGAGGCTGGCCATCTCGGGAAGGGCCTCTTCCGCCTCTGGTGCACTCCTCTATGGCGGCTGATCCTCCTCAGCCGTGGTGGCGGTTCCTGTGGGCCTTCCTTGCTCCTGTTTTGCCTTGTCCCGGGCTGCTGCTGCGGTTTTGATTCGACGCTCCTCTCTAACCGCCACCAGGGCTGCGCTGGCGGAGTACGGAGTGGCGGCGAGGTAAAGCACCAGGGGCTATTGAGGGCGCGGAGCCACCATGACCGGTGGGCTGGTCAGGTATCTCTTGAGATCCTGGAATGCCTTGTCGGCCTCTTTAGTCCACTCAAAGGGCCCCTTTTTCTTCATTAGCTGGAAGAAGGGCAGCGCTCGTTCCCCTAACTTGGAGATGAAGCGCCCTAGCGCGGTCACGCGCCCAGTGAGCTTTTGCATTTCTCTGAGGGTCTTTGGCGGGCTCATGTCTTCCACCGCCTTGACCTTTTCCGGGTTAGCCTTGATGCCTCGGTGGGACACGAGGAAACCCAAGAGCTTGCCCGAGGGGACTCCGAACACACACTTCTCTGGGTTGAGCCGTAGGTTCACTGCGTAGAGGCTCGCGAAGGTTTCCTCCAGGTCTTGTATCAGGGTCCTGGCCTCCCAAGACTTTACCACAATGTCATCGACGTAAGCTTCAACATTCTTCCCTAGCTGCGGGCCCAAGGTGATGTGCATCAGCCGCTCAAAAGGTCACCCCTGCGTTACGCAGCCCGAATGGCATGCATGTGTAGCAGTACACCCCACACGGGGTTAGGAAGGCTGTCTTTTTTATGTCTTCTACCGCCATCTTGATCTGGTGATACCCAGAGAAGGCATCCAAGAAGCATAGCAGGTCGCATTCCGCGGCGGAATCGACGATCTGGTCGATGCGTGGGAGCGGGAACGGATCTTGCGGGCATGCTTTGTTGAGGTTGGTGAAGTCGACACACATGCGCTCCTTCCCTCCCTTCTTTGGCACAACGACAGGGTTGGCCAAACAATCCGGGTATCGGACCTCGCGAATGACCCTAGCGGCTTCTAATTTGCGGGTCTCTTGGACGATGAAGGCCTTCTTTTCTGTGGACTGCCACCTGGCCTTCTGCTTCACAGGGCGCACGTTGGGGCATACGTTGAGGTGATGCTCGATTACTCTCCTAGGGATCCCTGCCAACTGGTCAGGCTCTCAAGCGAATACCTTCTTGTTTGCATGCAGGAACCCGACCAGGGCCTCCTCCTGCTCGGGTTCGAGGTTGGCGCCTATGGTGAAAGTGGCGTTGGTGGACCCATCCTCATCGACGGGTATCTGCTTGGTTTCTGCCTTGTCTTGGGTGAACAACTATTTCTTCTTGGCGGGTGCAGCCCCCTTGGGCTCGGGGGTCTCCAAGTCGGCGGGCTGTGCCGACGCCGCCGTCTTGAAGGCGAGCTTGAGCACCCGCAGTGCGTCTCCAGTGTCCCCGTGCACGGTGAGGACACCGCTGCTCTCGGGCATCTTCATGAGGTTGTACGCCGGATGCGTCGCGGCCATGAACTGGGCCAGCGTTGGGTAGCCGAGGATGGCGTTGTTGGGGAGGCCGATGGGGCGATGTCGAAGTCGACCAGCTCCGTGCGGAAGTTGTTGTAGGTGCTGAAGGTTACTGGGAGCCGGATCTGTCCCAAGGAGTTGGATGATCCGCCCCAATGCCTGAGAAGGGCCGGCTGGGTTGCAGCCGTTCCAGGGGTATGCAGAGGAGGTTGAAGGCCTCGACCGAGAGCATGGTGAGGCCCGCACCACCATCGATGAGAGTTCTGGTGACGGCCACCTGGCAGATGGTGGGGGTGCACAGCATGGGGAGCGTACCCGAGCAGGCCGAGTTGGAGGGGTGGTCCTCCGAGCTGAAGGTCAGGCCGGCCTTGGGCGCCGCCTAGTCCGGGAGAGCCCCCTGCCGCGTGGAAGCGGCGCTGACCCGGCGGATGAACGGCTTGACGTGGTGACTTGTAGGCAGCGCCTGCGAGCCGCCTAGGAGGGCCGCTACGACCGGGGGTGTTGGTGTAGCGCGATGGGCGGGGAAGAGGCTGCGGGGCTCTTCCCAAGAGGCCACGGAGGCTGCCGGCAGGTGGAGCAGCCATGTGCGGGAGCGCCGGTGAGGGCCATGGGGAGCCAGTTGGCCATGACCCTATCGTCACCTCCAGCTTCGAGGAGGGCCTCCTCGCTCGCCAGCAAGAAGGCCAGCGGATCTGTCGCGCCGCCGTAGCGCGGCATCGTCGTTGTCTTGAACTTGTCCGGCCACCGTACCCGTTGCAGGGCTGGGGCCAGGGCTCGGAGCCCCCTGGCCCCCGTGCTGGCACCGGCGGCTGGAGCGGGCGACGGGCTACTCATCACGAGGCAGGCCGTGGCGGTGGCGGAAGAGAAAACTCCGGTGCACCCCTACCTGGCGCGCCAAATGTCGGATTTCGGGTTCTGGCAGACCCTTGAGGTTCGAACACTATGGTGCGCGTGGAGATTTCGCCTCCTACCTACCTGCACCCCTCCGCCTCGCTAAGATCTAAGCTATGGAAAGAACAACACGAGAGACACATGGTTTATACTGGTTCGGGCCACCGTTGTGGTGTAATACCCTACTCCGGTGTGTGGCGTGGTGGATTGCCTCTTGGGCTGATGATGATGAACAATACAAGGAAGAACAGCCTCGCAAGGGTCTGTTCTTGGCTGGGGCGATGAACTGCTGGGAGGAGTTCAGTCACCCTTCTCTTTCTCTCTCTCTCTCCGATTGTTGATGCCCCTCTCCCCTGGGGGTGGCTATTCCTATTTATAGAGGCCCTGGTCCTCTTCCCAAATATCGAGCGGGAAGGGAGCCAACAATGGTGGGCTAATTTGAAGGGGGACAGCTAGTACCAGCTATCCTGACAAAAGTAGTCTTCGCCTGCACAAAGCTCTAGTGGTGATGCCGTCTTGGGCTCCACAATGACCTCCGTCTTGCAGTCCTCCTGGTCCTGGTCTTGTTGCACCGAAATGGCATCCTTTGCCTGATGCCTCGGTACTCCGCGGCTGCGCTTGCCCCCTTTGCACCAAAGAGGAAAGGGGGACGCTGTGTGGGCTGGCACCCGCCTGGCGCCCTTGGTCGTCATGGCTTGCATCACGGGCACCTCGTGAGGGACCCCGCCTTGATATCTCCGCCTCCTCGCAAGCCAGTCTGATGAGGCCGTGCCTGAGGAAGCTCCGCGTCGTTCGCCCCGCGAGGCTTGGCCCCTCGCGAGGGTCTTGGGTCTGTGTTGGTGAAGATGGGCTGTGCTGGGGCCCCCTTTGAGCCACGCCGCAGGCCGCAGGCAGGCAAGTCTGGGGACCCCCATTCCCAGAACGCCAACACTCGCCGCTACGCAGAAGGAAACCCAAGATAAAACTGCCCTTGCAGAATAGAATCTGGCTTCAGTCGGAGCGCTGGAAGGGGAGGTGAACAAGTTGAAGTCCTGCCTCAATGAATCTAACCGAGAAGTGAGTCGTCTGAAGAAGGACAAACTTGTCTTGAATTAAAAGCTGGAGTCTATGGTACACAAGAGGAACGATACAGAAGCTTATCTGAGGACTCTTGCCAAGAAGCTCTATCTAATGCTGGAAGGTACTCATTTTAAACCGACTATGTTGACGTTTGCAAATGAATCTTGTCCGGTTGACTCGCTAATTTTTTTGACTGCAAAATTCTACCAAGACTTTGACGAGGAAACTGGAAAGGTCGAGACGGGTCTGGACCCTATCGCTTCTCCAGTTTGCGACGAAACTGCAATGAACGTGCTCTGACTGGAGTCTCATGTCACCGGCATCACAAGCTACCTCGCGCGTCTGAAGGAGGCAGTCTCACGAGTCGACTCATTGCTCTGGCCAAGGGCGACGCTTCAAAATGACCTGGAATCCCTGATGGCCTGACTCAACGAGATCCCTGACCGAGTGCAAGAATGGAAGAAGTCCTCCGCCCGGTGTGGTGCTGATGTGGCGCTGTCCTTGGTGCGAGTCCACTTCAAGGAAGCTCGTGAAGACAAGCTGGCAGCGATCAAGGTCGCTAACACCAAAAGGCATGACTTCCAGTCCTTCATGGAGACTTTCATTGTTGCTGCCACTGGGATCGCGGATGGGATCGACTTGGACGAATTCGTCGAGCCTGCCAGCCCTCCTTGTGCCGAGTGAACAAACTTATGAGACTTGAATCTGCCTTAAATTTGCCTCGGAATGCCGAGTGATTGCTATAACGTTAAACTCCTTCAGGCATGATGCTCGAATACTTTTGATTTGCTGCTTGGAACTTTAGGATTTATCCGAATTTGGTTTATTTCTGAATATGCTTGCGCTTTGCCTTCAAGTGGACTTTGTTCCTTGCTCAGGATAATCTTTGTGCTGGATATGTAGCCCTGAGGTGGTGACTCTAGTCGACCTGCGCTTCATCGTCCTTGTGGATAGGGATGGAGCGCACATTGTACTTGTGGCGTAGCTCCGAAGGAGAAGGTTGCAGTCGACCTGCACCTCGTCGTCCTTGCGGATAGAGATGGAGCGCACATTGTACTTGTGGCGTAGCTCTGAAGGAGAAGGTTACAGTCGTCATGCACCTCATCATCCTTGCGGATAGGGATGGAGCGCACATTGTACTTGTGGCGTAGCTCCGAAGGAGAAGGTTGCAGTCGACCTGCACCTCATCGTCCTTGCGGATGGGGGTGTGTTTTGAACTTAGGTGAGTACTAGACTGCAGCTAAGCCCCCGAGTGGGAGGGTTGCTCTCCACTCGGTAGGATTTTTTCAAACTTAGGCGAGTACTGGACTGCAGCTAAGCCCCCAAGTGGGAGGGTTGCTCTCCACTTGGTAGGATTTTTCATACTTAGGCGAGTACTGGACTGCAGCTAAGCCCCCGAGTGGGAGAACTTAGGCGAGTGCCGGACTGCAGCTAAGCCCCCAAGTGGGAGGATTGATCACCACTCGATAGGATTTTACAAACTTAGGCGAGTACTGGACTACAGCTAAGCCTCCGAGTGGGAGAACTTAGGCGAGTACCGGACTGCAGCTAAGCCCCGAGTGGGAGGATTGCTCACCACTCGGTAGGATTTTACAAACTTAGGCGAGTACTAGATTGCAGCTAAGCCTCCGAGTGGGAGAACTTAGGCGAGTGCCGGACTGCATCTAAGCCCCCGAGTG
>NC_057803.1:62745615-62776266 GCF_018294505.1 Triticum aestivum | reverse complement strand
CCTCTGAGTGGGAGAACTTAGGCGAGTGCCGGACTGCATCTAAGCCCCCGAGTGGGAGGATTGCTCACCACTCGGTAGGATTTTACAAACTTAGGCGAGTACTGGACTGCAGCTAAGCCTCCGAGTGGGAGAACTTAGGCGAGTACCGGACTGCAGCTAAGCCCCCGAGTGGGAGGATTGCTCACCACTCGGTAGGATTTTACAAACTTAGGCGAGTACTGGACTGCAGCTAAGCCTCCGAGTGGGAGAACTTAGGCGAGTGCCGGACTACAGCTAAGCCCCCGAGTGGGAGGATTGCTCACTACTCGGTAGGATTTTCTTTCGAACTTAGGTGAAACGGATTCGCGACTAAGCCTACCCACTGGGGGATTTCGGAGTAAATAAAAACAACAACAATCATGCGAGAAGACTGAAAAGCTCTTGTCTTAGACGGACAAATTACAAAGGTACTTCTTATTACATTTTATTCGAACGAGTGCTTAAGTATAAAAGGGGCGGAGCAGCTCCGCGTTCCCGGCCCGTGGCTCGTCCTTCTGATGCTCAACACTGTAAAGTTGGTATGCTCCATTATGGAGAACTTTGGTGATGATGAAGGGGCCTTCCCAAGCTGGGGCGAGCTTGTGTGGTTTCTATTGATCCACTCGAAGAACCAGGTCTCCCTCTTGAAAGGTTCGGCCCCTCACGTTCCTGGCGTGGAATCGACGCAAGTCTTGCTGATAAATGGTCGACTGGATCAAGGCCATCTCTCTTTACTCCTCTAAGAGATCGAATGAATCCTGCCGAGCCTGTTCTGCTTCTTCTTCGGAGAAGAGCTCGACTCGGGGTGCATTGTGGAGCAGGTCACTCGGCAGAATAGCTTCGGCTCCATAGACCAAGAAGAAAGGGGTTCGTCCAGTCGACCGATTGGGAGTTGTCCTCAAACCCCACAGAACTGACGGAAGTTCATCGACCCAAGCGCCTGCTGCGTGTTTGAGATCACGCATTAGTCGGGGTTTCAATCCTTTGAGAATTAGGCCATTGGCTCTTTCTGCTTGTCCGTTCGACTGCGGGTGAGCGACTGAAGCATAGTAGACTTGTGTGCCTTGAGAAGCGCAGAAAGCTCTAAACTCATCAGAATCAAAGTTCGACCTGTTGTCCGTGATGATGCTGTGTGGAACTCCATATCTGAATGTCAATTCTCTGATAAAACTGACAGCGGTGTTGGCTTCAATGTTCTTGATAGGTTTAGCTTCGATCCATTTGGTAAACTTGTCGACTGCTATGAGCACATGAGTGAATCCGCTCCTACCAGTTCTCAGTGGTCCAACCATATTCAATCCCCAAACAGCAAAGGGCAGGCAAGGGGAATGGTCTTCAGGGCTGACGCTGGCTTGTGAGACATGTCAGAGTGAAACTGGCAGCCTTCACATCTGTCGACTATATCTTTCGCCATTTCATTTGCTCGTGGCCAATAGAATCCGGCTCGGTATGCTTTAGCCACGATGGCCCGAGAGGACGCATGGTGACCACAGGTCCCCGAGTGGATGTCGTTGAGGATCATTCGACCTTCTTCTAGCGTTATGCATTTCTGACCGACTCTAGTCACGCTTTCCCTGAATAGTTGTCCTCTTATCGCAGTAAAGGCCTTGGATCGACGGATGATCTGTCGAGCCTCTTCCTCGTCCTCTGGGAGTTCTTTCCTAAGGATGTACGCAATGTATGGCACTGTCCAGTCGGGAGTAATGGCTAGTACCTCCATGATCAGGTCGACCACGGCTGGGACCTCGACTTCAGTCGGATCTGTGGCGCTCCTAGGCTGCGGGGGCTCTTCAGTAAAAGGATCTTCCTGAACTATCAGTGTGTGAATATGCTCCAAAAACACATTGCTGGGAATGGCTTCTCTCTTGGAACCTATCTTTGCCAAGTCATCGGCTGCTTGATTTTTCAGTCGGGGTATGTGATGGAGCTCTAACCCCTCAAACTTCTTTTCCAACTTCCTCACCGCGTTGCAGTAACTAGTCATGGCTGGGCTTCTGACGTCCCACTCCTTCATCACTTGATTGACTACCAAATCTGAGTCGCCGTAGACCATGAGGCGAAGGACGCCGAGTGAGATGGCCATACGCAACCCATACATGAGTGCTTCATATTCAGCTTCATTATTGGAGGAATCAAAGTGAATCTGGAGGACATATCTGAGCTTGTCTCCTCGGGGGGATACCAGAACCACCCCAGCACCGGAACCATTCAGCATTTTGGATCCATCAAAGAACATGGTCCAGTGCTCCGAGTGAACTTGAGTCGGCAGTTGTTGTTCAATCCACTCGGCGAGGAAATCTGCTATTGCTTGGGACTTAATAGCTTTCGTTGCCTCAAACTTGATATCTAAGGGAAGGAGTTCAATCGCCCATTTTGCCACTCGACCAGTTGCATCTCTGTTGTGCAGAATCTCTGACAATGGAGCATCGCTGACGACTGTAACAGAGTGATCAGAGAAATAGTGTGCAACCTTCTTCGTGGTCATGTAAATCCCATAAACGAGCTTCTGATAGTGCGGATATCTCTGCTTTGACGGAGTCAGAACTTCAGAAATATAATAAACTGGGCGCTGAACTTTATAGGCTTTTCCCTCTTCTTCCCGCTCGACCGTAAGTACTGTACTGACGACTTGTCCAGTGGCTGCTATATAAAGCAGTAAAGGCTCTTTGCTGATTGGGACAGCAAGCACCGGCTGGGTGGAAAGCAGGGCTTTTAGCTCTGCAAATGCTACATCACCTTCAGGAGTCCACTTGAACTTACTGATTTCTTCATCAGTCGGTAAAGAGGCAATGCCTTTTCACCGAGGCGAGAAATGAATCGACTTAGGGCGGCCAAACAACTAGTAAGCTTCTGGACATTGTGCACACGCACAGGGCATTTCATCCAGAGTATGGCACCCACTTTCTCTGGGTTAGCATCGATCCCTCGTTCGGAAATGAGAAAACCGAGTAATTTTCCGCCTGGAACTCCAAACGTGCACTTTGATGGATTAAACTTGATATAATACCTTCTGAGGTTGGCAAAGGTTTCAGTAAGGTCAGCTAGTAGGTCGGAACCTTTACGTGACTTGACCACAATGTCATCCATGTATGCTTCCACATTCCGACTGATCTAAATGAGCAGGCACTTCTGAATCATCTGCATGAATGTGGCTCCAGCGTTCTTCAAGCCGAAGGCATAGTGACATAACAGAAGCATCCAAATGGGGTGATGAAAGCTGTTTTTATCTCGTCGGGTCCGTACAGATGGATCTGGTGGTACCCGGAGTAGGCGTCCAAAAAGGACAAACGCTCGCACCCCACAGTCGAGTCAACTATTTGGTCGATGCGAGGGAGAGGAAAGTGGTCCTTCGGGCAGGCCCGATTGATATGCTTGAAGTCAATGCACATGCAAAGTGAGTCGTCCTTCTTTGGGACCATGACAACATTAGCTAACCACTCGGAGTGGTAAATCTCACGGATAAACTCAGCTGCCAAAAGCCGAGCCATCTCTTCACCGATTGCCTTCCTCTTCTGTACGGAGGACCGTCGAAGATGTTCTTTGACTGGTTTCACTTTTGGGTCAACTCACAAATGATGCTCACCCAGTCCCCTGGGAACACCTGGCATGTCCGAAGGTTTCCATGCAAAGATGTCCCAGTTCTCACGGAGGAACTGGATGAGCACTTCTTCCTATTTGGAGTCGAGTGTGGTTGAAATGTGAGTCGGAGCAGCATTGGGGTCTGTCGGGTGAATGTGAATCGACTTTGTTTCACCAGACGACTGGAATGCTGAATCTGTGGCAGGCTTCTTGGCTCGCAACAAATCACTCGGATCTGCATTTTTCTGATATTCTTGCAATTCTACTACGGCCATCTGTGCATCGGCGATCTTTGAACCCTTCTGGAAGCACTCTTCCACCTTCTTCCGATTACCAGTGATAGTGATCACCCCTTTGGGACCAAGCATCTTCAATTTGAGTTACACATAATATGGTCGAGCCATAAAACGTGCATAAGCTGGCCTGCCTAGAATAGCATGATAGGCACTCTGAAAGTCCACAACTTCAAATGTCAACTTTTCTTTGCGGTAATTCTTGGAATCACCGAAAACCACGTTGAGAGCAATCTGGCCGAGTGATGCAGCCTTCTTGCCTGGAATGACCCCATGGAAAGTCATATTACTCTCACTGAGTCTGGACATCGGAATGCCCATTCCTTTCAACGTCTCTGCATACAGTATATTCAGGCCACTGCCACCATCCATCAGAACCTTTGTCAGTCGGGTGCCTTCGACTACTGGGTCGACCACCAACGCTTGCCTCCCAGCGGTGGCTATGTGTGCTGGGTGATCGGACTGGTCGAATGTAATGGCAGTCCGGGACCACTTCAAATAACTGGGTGTCACCGGAGCGACCATGTTCACTTTTCCGTTGATGACTTTCAATCGACTTTTACTCTGAACGTCAGCGAAAATCATCAAGGTGGAATTCACGTGGGGATAACCATCATCATCCTCTTCCTCACCCTCAACCTTGTCTGCTTCCTTCTCCTTTTCCTTGGGTTGTTTCTCTCGGAACTGTTGGATTAGGAGTCGACACTGTTGAATGGTATGCTTCGGGTAAATGAAATTACCCTCTTCATCTTTTTTGGTGTGGATGTGGCATGGCAAATCCAGCACATCATTTCCATCTTGATCTTTTACTTTCTTGGGGTTCCACAGCCCCTTGGGCTTCCCCTTGAACTTTCCTTGAGTCACATCTAAGGCTTCACCAGGAGCGGCTGGCTCGGCCTTGCGCTTCTGTTTCCGACTGGAGTTTCCTCCTCCGGTTTCATGGGCGACTGTTTTGTGCTTGCCACTCCGGAGTCGGTCTTCTTCTTCACCATTGACATACTTGGTGGCAATTTCCATCATCAGAGTCAGAGTCATATCTCCTGTCCGACCGAATTTCATATTCAACTCCCGATACTTGACGCCTTCTTTAAAGGCACAAATTGCCTGATGATCAGACACATTCTCCACCATGTGATGCAATGTGATCCATCTCTAGATATAATCCCTCAAAGACTCATTCGGTTTCTGCACGCAACACTATAATTCGGTCAGCCCTGTTGGCCGTTTGCAAGTACCTTCGAATGTTCTGACAAATACTCGGGCAAGATCTTCCCAAGAATAAATACTGCTTGGTGCTAACTGATTCAGCTGTGCTCTAGCCGAGCCCTCCAGCATCAGAGGAAGGTGTTTCATGGCCACTTCATCATTGCCGCCACCAATCTGGACAGCCACTCGGTAGTCTTCAAGCCAAGTATCAGGCTTGGACTCACCAGTGAACTTACTGACTCAAGTCGCCAACCTGAAGTTGGGCGGAATCACTGCAGCCCTGATGGCTCTGCTGAAGCACTCCGGACCTGAGACATGCATCCTGCTGCTGGTTGGTATATCTCTGTCATGACCCTCTCGGTGAGCTCTGTTTCTGTCGACCAAGCCCTGAACGAGAATAGATCTCGCATCAAAGCCTGGCTCTCTGGGGTCGACTGGAATCCCTCGCCCCATACTGTGAGGGCGTCTGTCATCATGTTGCCGAGGCACATAAGACCCACTCCTTGGGGGAGGTGTGGGCACTCGACGACGATCATCGTGATCGACTCGGTGATCATACTGCTCATGGTTTATGTACTGATCTCGTCGGTCTCCACGTCCCTCATGCCTCAGGGGCGATCTTGGGCTGTGAGCCGACTGAACTGTGTCTGCAACCATGGACCTGCTGTGGATCCTATTCCACGACTGAGATACTGCTCTATTCTGCTCTCCTGCCACACGGAGCAAAGCTCGGATCTGCACCAGACCTCGACCAGCTTCTGACTGGGAAGGTTGGATCGACTCCGCTATCCGGGCTGCAGCTGCGAGATTCTGGATCAGACTTCGGTATACCTGAGTCGGAGGCAGAAAGAGTTGACGTCGACTGGATTCAGGAGCACGCTGTCGAGCACGCTTGTCGAGTGCGCGCTGGAGATTCTCCAGTCGAGTGCGCTCAGCCAAGTTGGCCAGGCGCGCCTCCTCCAAGGTCTGGGCCTCAGGGGTTTCTCCAACGATAGGAGTGCGAAGTGCATCCATGTTCCGGCGGCGAAGTTGTTCTCTCCGCTGCGAGGAGAGGGGTTCCGGGAGATACTCTTCATGAATACGCGACGGATCGCCGCCCCCATCACCTCTGTCTTCACGGGTGAAGCCAGGAGGACTGCACGGTCCATTGACCATCAAAACTTCTGCCGCGGGGTCACTGCTATCACACTCGGATGCAGTCTCTATGGAGCCAGTCGATAGATCGAACAGGCCATAGAGGGTTTCGTCGGGCTCGATTGCCGCAACTTGAGGGGTGGCCGACTGGCGAGCCACCGCATGCTTCACCCACCGCTGAAGCCTTGATCGACCGGAACATTTGCTCCGGCGGGCCACAGGGAGGGGGGAAGCCATAGGAGCCGATCGATACTGGGTCGATGGCTGCCGCGGGAGGACACCGCGGACACACGCGTGAAAGTGCGTTGCCCCGCGGACAGGGAGTGCGTCGACGTCGAGTGGAGCCTCCTGAAGCCATGCGGAGTCGTCGGAGACAAACACGAGCGCGCCGAGATGGATCTCGCGGCCCTCAGCCAAACCTCCGCCTGAAACCATGATGAAGGGGATCGAAAAAATTGCAACTTCTCCGAAAAGTCGCTAAGACACCTGCCCCACAGTGGGCGCCAACTGTCGTGGTTCTAAGTCTGATAGTAGAATGGGGGTAGGTATGTAGAGGCAAGATCCTAGCTATGGAGGAGTTGTACACGCGAGTTTTACGAGTTTAGGCCCTTCTCAGAGGAAGTAACAGCCCTACGTCTTGGAGCCCGGAGGCGGTCGACTGGATATATGCGTGTGAGTTACAGGGGGTGCGAACCCTTGTCCCGGAGGAGGGGGTGGCTTATATAGAGTGCGCCAGGACCCCAGCCAGCCCATGTTACAAAGGGTTCAATGTACATTAAGGCAGGGCGTTACTGGTAACGCTAGTAATAAAGAGATATAAATGATCTTTAAGGTTACAGAGTGAATGACCGACCGTTGCCATCCTGAGTGACGTTAGGCCTTCTACACTCCGAGTGGTTTCTTGTATCGTCGAGTGTCTTAAGGACTGTCGAATGGAACATAGCTTTAGGGTCGAGTGGATGATGATTTTTCTTCGACTGCTTCTGGTTCTTTTAGAGGTCTCCTTGGGGAGGGTATCTTGGACAGATCCATGACCCTACCCTAGGTACATAGCTTCGTCAGCGACTTAACGGCAAAATGCTCCAAGATATCCAACAACGGACAAAGTCTACACCTGTTAAACCGTTGGCCAAGAAGGCTCTCAGCTTGGCAGGTTGAGGTGCGTATGGGGCCCACTCCTGGGCACTTAGGCGTTGTGGAAGTGGATGAGTATTGGCAAGCTGGTGGGCAGGGTAACCCGGTAGAGGATTCTCATCTTCAGGGGAGGTGTCTTTACAGTAGAACCAAGTTTGATTCCACTCTTTGGGGTGACTGTGCAGCTTGGCATGAGGAAATTCAACCTCTTTTCTTTTTTGAATGGATACGCCACCGAGTTCAGTATTGGGTCCGTCTACAAATTTAGTGTGCCGGTTTAGATGGAAGAAATCCCGGAACAGCTCCACAGTTGGCTCTTCTTGTAGGTACACTTCACAGAAAACTTGAAAGTTGCATATATTGGATACCGAGTTGGGTCCAATATCTTGAGGGTGGAATTGAAAGCTGGCAAGCACATCCCGGAAAAATTTTGACCCGGGCGGTTTGAAACCACGGCCTATGTGATCAACAAACACCACTACCTCACCCTGCTTAGGGGTGGGATGACTTTTCGGCCCAGGAGCTCGCCAACGGATCTCTTTCTTCTCTGGTGAGGTGTTGATCTTAACCATTCCATTCAGTTGCTCCTCTGTGACCCGGGAGGGAGCCCAGTTGCAGGAATAAAACGGCTTGGCTATTGCAAGTGAAAGGCTGGAAAGAAATGCCAGTTTAACAATTCATTCATAGTGATGCATAAGATGCAACAGAACAAAGGAATTCAAGTATGTAAGATTGGTAAACCGGAGGATGATGTAATTATGAATGACAAGGCGATAAGTGGAAAAAGAGATATACGCATATTATTAAATTGGAGTATGACAACAGGGATAAAGGGATTGCCGGTTCACAAGGGGACTAATGGTATGTGATAGATTGTTTTCTACAAAGGTAAACCGCCTATGTGATGAAGAAGATAGAGATCTAAGGCAAGAACGACTAAGTAAGGTAAAACAGGTTTCACAAGATTACATGGAAATTTTGGATCTACCGTAAGACAGGAAAAGCAAAAAGATTTAGACCTAAAACGGTTGGTCCTGAAGCAGTTCACAAAGGTCCAGATCAGTTTTTATGCGCATAAGGGTTTGTTGCGATAGCAAAAGATAAGGAACACTATAGCTACTACACGAAATACATCAAGCTTGAGGGTTTTTACATGGAATAAGGAGGAACAGGGAAGAAAAGTTGCCAGAGCTTCAATGAACATTCATGAACACTGAAACCCTAGGTAGATCTATAGAGGAGGAAAGGGAAGATCTTACAGCGACTGTTAAAGCAAGCGGAGTTATGTTGCGGCTATCTGGTGCAACCAGGTCGATGCAGCGGCCAACGGAGATGCAGAGGCGGAGCTCGGTGATGGTGGCAGCGCTCGGGTGTAGAGGCGTCGCGAGGAGGAAGAAGAAGCGAAGAGACAGAGGGAAAAAAAGGAAATGACCCGTGGCCCTATTTATAAGGTAAAGGAGGGAAGTAATAGGCTCAAGAATCGAGGGGCCGGAATATTGGATACTTAACAAGATCGGTCGCCTCGATTGTCAGAGTTTCATTAACTGAAAGTGAGATATATCATTTTTAAATAACAAGGTGACGTCACGACGGTTTACAAGATCAAGGCGAAGAGGCAAAGGAGGAATTTTTCCAAGTGTTGAAGATTGACATGAACAAGTTCAAACCAATCTGGGGCCTAATGGTGGGGATATTACTACTGGACGTAAACCGGCCAGGAGTAGCCGGATTAACTTTATGAAGATTAGAAGCCTATGAAGACGTAAGAATGATGGTGCTTTACGAAGGCCCAAGGCCCAAAGACGAGTTAAGGGTTGTAGATGTAAACCGACCTTATTATGTAACTTGCATTGTAAGGTAGTAAGGATAGAGACCGAGCCGGATACGTTTATGATCCGGCCTTGGGACTCTGTAAACCGGCGGGCGTCAACCTATGTATATAAAGGGACGACCCGGCAGAGGTTTAGGGACAAGACACAATAACTCGAGAGCCAGGCAAAGCGGATTCGCTCCCTGGTCATCGAAACCCTAGCAATACCAACACAACTAGACGTAGGCTTTTACCTTCATCGAAGGGGCCGAACTAGTATAAAAAGCCCTCATGTCCCTTATCCGGTTTAACCCCTTTAAGCTAACCCGTAGCAATGGCTCCACGACTAAGTCATTTCGCGGGGACATCTGCCATGATAAACCCATGACAGATACTTTCAAGTATTTGGCTCAAAGTGTTACAATATTGATAAGCATCGTCATTCAAAATTTGCTCCTAAATCTCATGAAGGTTTCCTACTCGGTTATGGCTCAAACACTCACACTTATCGTGTCTACAACAATTTCACCCGAAAGGTCGAAGAGACGGTAGATGTGAAGTTTGATGAATCTAACAGCTCGCAAGTAGAGCAATTGCCAATTGATGTAGGAGATAAAGATCCCTCGGAAGCAATTCAAGACTTGTCTATTGGCAAGATTTGTCCAACGGAGGTGAAGGAGAGTACCTCGTCCGTTCAAGTGGAAGCCTCAACTTCACGACAAGGTGAACCACAAGTTGACTTGGAGGCATCCACAAGTGGAACACATCAAGACGAAGGAAACGAGGAAGTACAACAAGATAAACCTCATCGACCTCCTTCTCCACCTCCACAAGAGAACAACAATGCCAACAACAATGAAGAAGGACAAGAGGAAGGACAAGACAATGAAGAGGATGTTCCACCCCAACCCAAACAAAAGCTCTCATGAGTTAGAGCAAGAGTCACAAGATATCATCCTGTCGAACAAATCTTTGATGATATTCAAACCGGGAGAATTACTCGCTCTAAAACTCGTTTGGCTAACTTTTGTGAACATTACGCATTCATTTATAGTATTGAACCTATGAAGGTTGAAGAGGCTCTTGATGATCTGGATTGGGTGACTGCTATGCATGAAGAGCTACACAATTTCGAGAGGAATCAAGTGTGGAAATTGGTAGAAAAGCTGGACGACAACCAAAATGTCATTGGAACCAAGTGGATGTTTCGGAATAAGCAAGATGAGGATGGACAAGTTGTACACAACAAGTCCCATCTCGTCGCCCAAGGCTACACTCAAGTCGATGGTATGGAATATGGTGAGACATATGCCCCCATTGCTAGACTTGAGTCCATACGCATCTTACTTGCTTATGCCAATCACCATGATATCACTTTATACCAAATGGACATCAAAAGTGCTTTTCTAAATGGTGGAATAGAGGAGGAAGTCTATGTTAAACAACCTCCCGGCTTTGTTAATCCAAAGAAACCTGATCATGTTTACAAACTTCACAAAACTCTTTATGGTCTTAAACAAGCCCTAGAGCATGTTATAAATGCTTGAAACAAGTTCCTTATTGAAAAAGGATTTGAAATTAGAAAAATTAATTCTACACTTTTTACTAAAATGGTTAATGGTGAATTATTTGTGTGCCAAATTTATGTGGATGATATCATATTTGGTTCAACTAACCCTCATTTTAGTGAAAAGTTTGGAAGGCTAATGTCGGAGAAGTTTGAGATGTCTATGATGAGTGAACTCAAATTCTTTCTTGGTTTGCAAATCAAGCAAACTAAGGAGGGTACCTTTGTTTCCCAAACAAAGTATACCAAGGACTTATTCAAGAAGTTCAACATGCAAGAAAGCAAAGGTATGAAAACACCCATGCCTACTAGTGGGCATCTTCACTTGACTAAGGATGGCAAACAGGTTGACCAAAAGGTTTACCGCTCTATGATTGGTTCATTGTTATATCTATGTGCCTCCTGATCTCGATATTATGCTAAGTGTGTGCATGTGTGCATGATATCAAGCGACCTCTAAACAATGTCATCTTAAGACTGTGAAAAGGATAGTGAGATACTTAATTCATACACCAATTTTTGGCATTTGGTATCCTAAGAGGTCTTCTTTTGATCTTGTTGGCTACTTCGATTTGGACTATGTTGGTGACAAGGTTGATAGAAAGTCCACTTCGGGTACTTGTCAATTTCTTGGTAGATCTCTTGTGCCTTGGTCCTCCAAGAAACAAAACCCGGTATCCTTATCCACCGCCGAAGTGGAATACATTGCCGCTGGATCATGTTGTGCTCAATTACTTTGGATGACCCAAACTCTTAAGGATTACATGATATATGTGAAACATGTTCCATTGCTTTGTGATAATGAGAGTGCTACTATGATTGCTCACAATCCTGTGCAACATTCTCGAACTAAGCATATTGAAGTTCGGCATCATTTCATTCGAGATCATGTTGCTAAAGGAGACATCAATCTAAAGCATGTTCGTACCGATAAGCAATTAGCGAATATAATCACCAAACCACTTGATGAGAAAGTATTTTTCCATTTGAGAGGTGAATTGAACATTATTGATGCCTCAAACTTGGAGTATAAACTCCATTTGGATACATGCAAGGCATGAGCTTTTTGACTAATCCTTGATATTTCTCTTATGATGATGATCATATGTCTTGGATCTATACTTGTACCCTTGCATGTTATATAACCCTTGTAGGTACTTGGATGAGCCCAAATCTATGAGATTGCAAGTCACTCACATAGAGCAATCTCTACATCACCAAGTTTCCACTATATGGTTGTTGAATACAAGGAAGCATGAATCCAGTCAACATATCCTTTGGCAATTTCTATATATCAAATTACATTTGGTATCAAGTTTCATGATTGTAATTTTGGATACACAAGTGCTCTTCCTTGCAAGACTAACCCATGTAGGAAGATGAACTCAAACTATTAGTGGTGCTCCCAACTCTTGATGAACTACATCAACCTTGAGCATCCAACACAAGTTCGACTACATGATCAAGATCAACACCACCACCCAAGGTATGCTATTTCATCTTAGAGAAGCTTTACCCCAAGTCGTGGGTCAAAGCAACTGAACAAGATGTGAATACATCAAAGTGCTTAAACAAAAAATGGTAACCCCATTTTGAGCTTAAACGATGAGTATGACCTAGGATCAAGTGCTACCACTTGACTCCTCAGTCAATATACTCTAACATAGGTGACTTTGTTGCTGACCCCTTCTAGATGAAGTTCTCTAGTCTTTCTTTATTTGATGTCTTGCATGTGTTTCTTGCTTGTTTGTTCCCCTTATTAAAAAAACTTCATCTAGATTTCTTTTCCTTTTGTATGTTTTTCTCTATATTTTCTGCATCTAATTCATTGCAAATTCTTCAGTTAGTTCCTTGCAAATCCTTGTGAGATTTTCATTGCCAAGTGGGCTGAGTTGAAAAGATTTTTCCTCTGCATTGGACTCGGCCTCACCGATTCATGCCTATCGGCTAGACCAAACTACAAGAATACCTTGTAGACAGTTCATCGGTACAACCGACATGGACTAAGCCGGTCTAACCGATATGCATCATCAATGACACTGCCAACTCGGTGTCACCGATGAACACGGATCGGCGTTACCGATTTCACTACTGAGAAAACTTTTTGCCATTGCAAATGTCATTTATTCTCTAGCTCCACTCGATGATTCTAATCCTCTACTCGCATCTTAAACTACATGCTGCTTTGTAGTGTATCTCAAGGACCAAACCTATTTGACTCATGCTCCAGAAGATCCCTTCTTGGAAATTGATGTTAAAGGGGGGAGAGAGAGCACGGCAAAGCTTATAACATGGGAGAGAGAGCACATCTTAGCTTCTCCAGATGCTTATTAACAATATAGGAGAGAAGTCACATGTCTTTAAGAGGGGAAAGACATGTTAATGTATGGTTGCTTGTACCATTTCTTGCTCTGTTATGGTTGCTTTGCTGTGATTTTCTCTTACCCTACCTTCTCCCGTTATCCAATATTAGATTCAAGGGGAGAAAGAGTTCATTTCTAGGGGAAGAAAATCTTTGGAATTCATTGCATATATTTAATCTTTGGGGACATGTCTATATCCGAATATAGTACTAAGTACTCACTCATTACATGTCATCCCAGTCTTGGTACTCTTGTGGTTTCCTGAACTTGCTTTATTTAGAGTGTTCTTGCGTTATCTAACCCTGTTTTCTCAAGTTCATCTCTTCCAAAGCCAGCTCAAGACCACAAGGTAAGTATATGCATCACACTCATGTGCATGATGATCTCTTGCTGATGTACATATTATTTGCAAGAAGGACTCATGAACATGAAGGTACACTTGTTGTATCTACATCATTTGCTCTGATGCATATAGCCAAGATACATGTAACTCATTGCTTGCTCTGACATGCTTATGCATTCACATGCTCTTACATACTATCTTTACATTATTGCATACATGTAGGGGGGAGCCTATGCATGTTACATGTCTTTCCAAAGCTTTACTTGTTACTCTTCATATCTTTATGTAAAGCTTTGATGTATGTTGTCATCAACTACCAAAAAGGGGGGATTGAAAGCACAAGTGCTCCATGGTTGATTTTGGTAATTAATGTCAACATATCTCTTGTTGGACTAATACTTTTATCTAGTATATTTCAAGTAAGTTCAACAATGGTGTGGCATGGACAAGAGGATGTGGAACCCCTTCAAAATGGTAAGGACAAAGATTGGTAAAAGCTCAAGACTCTTCATTTCTATTTTAGTGATCCAAGATCACATTGAGTCCATAGGAAAAGCCAATACTATTAAAAGGGGATGAGGTGTTGCTTAATGGTCTACTTGCTCAAAGTGCTTAGTGATATGCTCCAAAGCCCTCAACCACTTTCGCATTTCCAAATATGTCCAAAACCCAAAGTCAAACTCGGCCCCACCGATTTGATCTATCTGGCGCCACTGAGTTCATTTGACATAGCCACTACTAGAAACCCTAATCAATTCGGTCTCACCGATCGGGATCTCGGTCTCACTGAGATGGCAATGCAAACTCCGGGTTTCCCTTTGTAAAGTTTCGGTCTTACCGAAATGAGCGATTGGTCCCGAGGGAATCCTGGACTAAGGGGTCCTTGGGCGTCCAGCCTGTTAGCCATGGGCTGGACTGATGCTGTGAAGATATGAAGACTGAAGACTGCACCCGTGTACGGATGGGACTCTCCTTGGCGTGGAAGGCAAGCTTGGCTACCGATATGTAGATTCCTTTCTTTGTAACCGACCTTATGTAACCCTAGATCCTCCCAGTGTCTATATAAACTGGAGGACTTAGTCCGGAGGGAGATATTCATTATCATAGCCATACAAGCTATACCTATAGGGCTTAGCCATTACGATCTCGAGGTAGATCAACTCTTGTAATACCCGTATTCATCAATATCAATCAAGCAGGACATAGGGTATTACCTCCATAGAGAGGGCCCGAACCTGGGTAAACATCGTGTCCCTTGTCTCCTGTTACCATCGACCTTAGACGCACAGTTCGGGACCCCCTACCCGAGATCCGCTGGTTTTGACACCGACATTGGTGCTTTCATTGACAGTTCCAGTGTGCCGTTGACAACACGATCGATGTCTCATCTGGTTCTCAGGGAGAATATCGCCACCGGAGGAATGCTGGCTCCAGGCCAAACCCTCCGGCTGGGCAGCTTTACCATGACCGCCCGTTCAGTCATTAAGTCGACGATGACCTCTCGGATCATCGAAAAACCCCTTCGTATCGACTCCGAACACTCCAAGTAGATGGATCCGGCGGAGCTTTCGTCCTTAAATGAACTCCTAGATCGCTTCGCCGCCCTGGGCGTCGCTACAGACTACGATCGGATTGGGCTTAAACCCGATCAGAGAGAAATCAAATCTCCGCCGATCACCCACCAGATAGCGGTAGTCGAGGAGCGAGTCGACAACTCTTCCTCCATATTAAGGACGGACTATGTCCCGAGCTCCAGTCGCGAAGAGCCAGACACCTACCCGCGAGGTGAAGCATCCTGCCCTCCGAACATAGAATCGGGCGACAGGCCTAAGAAATTAGTGGACATCCTGGAGCCCGATCTGCTAAGTTCGGAAGACCTTCAGACTACAGATCCAAAACTGGGGAAGGGTTCAGATTTAAATCCACCCACCCACCCGAATACAAGCACTCTCATGAGCATAAAACAAAAGTCTCAGGAAACGGTCCACCACTTCTGGGCCAGATTCCTTCTTGTCAAAAACAAGATTAAAGATTGCCGCGACGAGGAAGTGATCTCAGTGTTCCGCAACAATTGCAGGGACGAAGGAATCCTCAACACCATCAACCACCGTCGCATCCTACACTTCACTGACTTGGCAACCATCGTATATAAGTACAGTGCAATGGAAAGCGCCTAGAAAACTCAAGCAGCTCGTTGGGAATCATCGGTCCCCACTCAACCCCTTATTCAGGCAAAAAGGGCGCACCCTTGCAACACGCCCGGTTCAATAGTAAAGAAAAACAAGTACAGTATGGGACGCGAAACCATTCTGGAAGGATGGCTCGATGGGCCATGCAAAATACACTCAACACCGGATAACATACCAACACATAGCCTTAGAGCGTGTTGGATACTCCGGCAAGTGGCCAAGAGCGGCGAGGATATCCTCACCAAGAATAACCTAGAACAACACCCCCCCCAGAGGACAATGACCCCAAAGTACTGACGGTCTTCTAGACATTCGCCTCAAACAATAGGCGCAAAAGAGCACTACACGGACTCGCCGAAGTCTATCAAATAGCAGCGATAAACCCTTGGAACGACACAGCTATAACTTTTAATGTCGGCGATGAACCAAAATACAGAACAGTCCGAGCACTAGCCGCCTTGGTCCTCAGTCCAATCATGGATGCTTTCGGCTCACCAAGGTCCTCATGGACGGCGGCAGCAGACTAAACCTCATCTACGAAGATACACTCCACAAAATGGAAAAAGACAGGAGCCGCATTGAGCAAAGTAGCATGACCTTTCAAGGAATTATTCCCAGTCGGGAGGTGCAATGTGCGGGAAAAATAACACTCGACATGGTATTCGGCACGCGGAGAATTATCGGTCCGAAGAAATAACTTTCCAAGTGGCCCCTTTCAACAGCGGATATCACGCCCTCTTAGGGCAAGATGCACTTACGCGCTTCCAAGCGGTACCGCATTATGGATACATGAAGCTTAAGATGCCTGGGCCCAACGGTATAATCACTCTAGCTAGTGATCCGGATATAGCACTCCGCACCGAGAATAAAACCGCATCCTTGGCCCTCGATGCATTATTTGAAGCCCTCGCGGCCAAATAATTAACCGCGCTGCGCTCCATGGTAGACAGGGATGATGTGGTCCTAGACAAACGACCCAAATCCACCTCCTTCAAACCAGCAGAAGAAATAGTCAAATTCCAAGTCCATCCAACGGACCCAAGAAGACAGCATCCATCGGAGCACAATTAGACCCAACGGTTGACGCCGCACTACGAGAGTTCCTGCGCGAGAATTGGGATATATTCGCCTGGCACCCTTCCGATATGCCAGGAATCCCACGCGAGTTGGCCGAACACAGCCTCAATATATTAAAGGGATATAAACCGGTCAAGCAAACACTGCGGCGCTTTTTCGAACCCAAACGTCAAGCTATGGGGGAGGAGCTAGCCAAGCTAATTGAGGCTGGATTCAGCAGAGAAATAAAATATCCGGACTGGCTGGCAAACCTGGTGATGGTACCAAAGAAGGACAAATCAAAATGAAGGAGTCCGATCAAGCTGCAACAGCATTCATTACCCCATATGGGCCATTCTGCTTCAACACCATGCCCTTCGGGCTCAAGAACGCCAGCACCACATACCAACGCATGATTCAAACATGCCCGGAGAAGCAGATCGGCAAGACAGTTGAAGCTTACATGGACGATGCCGTCATCAAAACCAGGCGCGTCGAAACATTAATAGACAATTTACGTCTCACATTCGATAACCTCCGCGCGTATGACATCAAGCTCAATCCGGAAAAGTGTGTTTTCGGCGTCCCCGCCGGAAAACTGCTGGGCTTCATCATTTCCAACAGAGGAATTGAAGCAAATCCAGCCAAAATCCGAGATCTATCACAATTGGCTAAGCTAATAGACCTTAAACAACTCCAAAAGCTCGCGGGTTGCGTGGCAGCTTTAAGCCGCTTTATCTCCAGATTGGGAGAAAAGGCACTGCCATTCAATCGCCTTCTACGACGAACCAATCACTTTGAGTGGACGGACACGGCAACAGCCGGACTGGAGGAAATAAAAACCCTTCTTGCGAGCAACCCAATCCTGGCCGCGCCAAACATCGGCGAACCGATGTTGTTATACATATCGGCAACACATCAGGTGGTGAGCGCCGTGCTCGTCGTCGAACGAGAACAGGACAGACACAAATTCCCGCTTCAGAAGCCAGTATACTACGTATCCACTGTCCTTACACCATGCAAATCCCGGTACCCCCATTATCAAAAGATAGCATATGCGGTCTTCATGGCATCCCGAAAGCTCTGTCACTACTTCCAGGAGTGTTCGATCACGGTGGCTTTCGAAGTACCACTCAATGACATCATAAACAACCGCGATGCCACGGGCCAGATTGCCAAATGGGCCATTGAGCTCCTTCCATTTGATATTACATACAAACCACGTCGAGCTATTAAATCCCAAGTACCGGCTGACTTCGTCGCCGAATGGACAGAGGCCGAACTCCCTAAAGAGTACGGTGCATATTCCAATTCGGTTATGTATTTTGATGGCTCCAAAATGCTGGCAGGGCTAGGGGCAGGCATCGTCTTAACGTCACCAACTGGAGACGTCGTTCAGTATGTACTCCAAATACTATACACAGACTCCAACAATGCAGCCGAATACGAGGCCTTATTGCATGGTCTCCGGATGGCTGTCTCCATGGGCATACAATGCCTAGAAGTGCGGGGGGACTCAAACCTTGCAATATCTCAAATAAATGGAGACTTCGACGCCAAAGATCCAAAGATGGCAGCTTACCGTAATGCCGTCATAAAAATGCCGACCCGGTTCGAGGGGCTCGAGTTCCACCATGTGGCTTGAGAAAGTAATCAGGCGGCGGACCTCCTTGCTCGCATCGGCGCTAAGTGCGACCTCGCTCCACCTAATATCTTTCTGGAAAGGCTTTTTAAGCCATCTGTGGTGTGGCAGGGGGAAAACGATAACACTAGTCCGGATCCAAACATAACCCCAGATTCCGAAAACACCAACATCATCGGAGGCTTAGCCACCGAAATAACACCGTCGACGCATCTCATCATGGCAGTCATTGCCCCATGGACCAAACCCTTCCTGGCCTACCTTAACAGGAAGGAGCTTCCTGAGGACCAGAATGAGGCCCGCTGCATTGTCCGGTGTTTGAAGGCCTACAAGGTTCATGACTGAGATCTCTATAAGAAAAGCGCTACCGGAGTTCTTCAAAGATGTATCTCCGAGGAAGAGGGGCGGCAGTTCTTGGCCGAGATTCACGCCGGACTCGGCGGTCACCATGTCGCAGCTCGGGCCCTTGTTAGCAAGGCCTTCCGTACAAGGTTTTATTGGCCGACGGCCCGAGAAGATGCACATGACCTTGTCCAACGTTGCGTCGGATGCCAACTCTTCGCCAACCGAAGCCATATGACCCCCACTGCCTTACAAACGATCCCCATCACTTGGCCTTTTGCGGTCTGGGGACTCGATATGGCTGGACCCCTTAAAGGAGGAAGCCATAAGAGAGTATCTGCTGGTCATGGTGGATAAATTCACTAAGTGGATAGAGGCCAAACCAGTCAAAACGGTCGAAGCAGGGCCGGTAATAGATTTCATATCCGGTGTGGTACACTATTATGGTATCCCACACAACATAATCATCGATAATGGCTCTAATTTCATAGTCGATGAAGTGAAAACCTAGCGCGCTAATCTGGGCATTAAGCTCGATTACGCCGCTGTCTATCACCCGCAGACAAATGGTCAAGTCGAACGGGCTAATGGTCTTATTATGAGCGGCATCAAACCTAGACTAGTGAGCCCACTGGGTGGAGGAACTTGACTCTGTACTCTGGGGGCTACGGACCACACCCAACCGCACTACTGGATATACACCTTTCTTCATGGTGTACGGTGCAGAAGCAGTGTTACCCTGCGATATTATTCATGACTCACCTTGAGTGCGCATGTACGAAGAGAGTGTTGGAAATATGCCCTAGAGGCAATAATAAAATGATTATTATTATATTTCCTTGTTCATGATAATTGTCTATTATTCATGCTATAATTGTGTTATCCGGAAATCATAATACATGTGTGAATACATAGACCATAACATGTCCCTAGTGAGCCTCTAGTTAACTAGCTCGTTGATCAACAGATAGTCATGGTTTCCTGACTATGGGCATTGGATGTCATTGATAACGGGATCACATCATTGGGAGAATGATGTGATGGACAAGACCCAAGCATAGCACAAGATCGTGTAGTTCGTTTGCTAGAGCTTTTCCAATGTCAAGTATCATTTCCTTAGACCATGAGATCGTGTAACTCCCGGATGCCGTAGGAGTGCTTTGGGTGTACCAAATGTCACAACGTAACTGGGTGACCATAAAGGTATACTACAGGTATCCCCGAAAGTATCTGTTGGGTTGACACGGATCGAGACTGGGATTTGTCACTCTGTATGACGGAGAGGTATCTCTGGGCCCACTCGGTAATGCATCATCATAATGAGCTCAATGTGACCAAGTGTTTGGTCACGGGATCATGCATTATGGTACGAGTAAAGTGACTTGCTGGTAACGAGATTGAACGAGGTATTGGGATACCGACGATCGAATCTCAGGCAAGTAACGTACCGATTGACAAAGGGAATTGTATACGGGATTACTTGAATCCTCAACATCGTGGTTCATCCGATGAGATCATCGAGGAGCATGGGGGAGCCAACATGGGTATCCAGATCCAGCTGTTGGTTATTGACCGGAGAGTCGTCTCGGTCATGTCTGCGTGTCTCCCAAACCCGTAGGGTCTACACACTTAAGGTTCGGTGATGCTAGGGTTGTAGAGATATTAGTATGCGGTAACCCGAAAGTTGTTTGGATTCCCGGATGAGATCCCGGACGTCACAAGGAGTTCCGGAATGGTCCGGAGGTGAAGATTTATATATAGGAAGTCCAGTTTCGGCCATCGGGAAAGTTTCGGGGGTAATCAGTATTGTACCGGGACCACCAGAAGGGTCCCAGGGGTCCACCGGGTGGGGCCACCTATCCCGGAGGGCCCCATGGGCTGAAGTGGGAGGGGAACCAGCCCCTGGTGGGCTGGTGTGCCCTCCATGGGCCTCCCCCTGCGCCTAGGGTTGGAAGCCCTAGGGGTGGGGGGCGCCCCACCTGACTTGGGGGGCAAGTCCCCCCTTGGCCGCCGCCCCCCCTTTGAGATGGGATCTCCTAGGGCCGGCCCCCCCCCTAGGGGCCCTATATATAGTGGAGGGGAGGGAGGGCAGCCGCACCCAAGTCCCTGGCGCCTCCCTCTCCCCTCGTAACACCTCTCCCTCTCGTTGGAGCTTGGCGAAGCCCTGCCGAGATCACCGCTGCTTCCACCACCACACTGTCGTGCTGCTGGATCTCCATCAACCTCTCCTTCCCCTTGCTGGATCAAGAAGGAGGAGACGTATTCCCCAACCGTATGTGTGTTGAACGTGGAGGTGCCGTCCGTTCGGCGCTCGGTCATCGGTGATTTGGATCACGACGAGTACGACTCCATCAACCCAGTTCTCTTGAACGCTTCCGCTCGCGATCTACAAGGTTATGTAGATGCACTCCCCTCTCCCTCATTGCTAGATGACTCCATAGATTGATCTTGGTGATCCGTAGAAAATTTTAAAATTCTGCTACGTTCACCAACAGTGGCATCATGAGCTAGGTCTATGCGTAGTTTCTATGCATGAGTAGAACACAAGTTGTTGTGGGCGTTGATTTTGTCAATTTACTTGCCGTTACTAGTCTTATCTTTATTCGGCGGCATCGTGGGATGAAGCGGCCCGGACCGACCTTACACGTACGCTTACGTGAGCCTGGTTCCACCGACTAACATGCACTAGTTGCATAAGGTGGCTAGCGGGTGTCTGTCTCTCCCACTTTACTCGGATCTGATTCGATGAAAAGGGTCCTTATGAAGGGTAAATAGAAATTGGCATATCACGTTGTGGTTTTGGCGTAGGTAAGAAACGTTCTTGCTAAGAAACCTATAGCAGCCATGTAAAAAAATGTGCAACAACAATTAGAGGACGTCTAACTTGTTTTTGCAGCATGTGCCGTGTGATGTGATATGGCCAAAAGGATGTGATGAATGATATATGTGATGTATGAGATTGATCATGTTCTTGTAATAGGAATCACGACTTGCATGTCGATGAGTATGACAACCGGCAGGAGCAATAGGAGTTGCCTTAATTTATTTATGACCTGCGTGTCAACATAAACGTCATGTAATTACTTTACTTTATTGCTAAACCATTAGCCATAGTACTAGAAGTAATAGATGACGAGACAACTTCATGAAGACACGATGATGGAGATCATGATGATGGAGATCATGGTGTCATGCCGGTGACGATGATGATCATGGCGCCCCGAAGATGGAGATCAAAAGGAGCAAAATGATATTGGCCATATCATGTCACTATTTGATTGCATGGGATGTTTATCATGTTTTAGATCTTATTTGCTTAGAATGACAGTAGCTTAAATAAGATGATCCCTCACAATAATTTCAAGAAAGTGTTCCCCCTAACTGTGCACCGTTGCGAAGGTTTGTTGTTTCGAAGCACCACGTGATGATCGGGTGTGATAGATTCTAACGTTCGAATACAACGGGTGTAAGCCAGATTTACACACGCAATACACTTAGGTTGACTTGACGAGCCTAGCATGTACAGACATGGCCTCGAAACACGGAAGACCGAAAGGTCGAACATGAGTCCTATAGAAGATACGATCAACATGAAGATGTTCACCGATGATGACTAGTCTGTCTCACGTGATGATCGGACACGGCCTAGTTGACACGGATCATATATCACTTAGATGACTAGAGGGATGTATGTATGAGTGGGAGTTCATTAAATAATTTGATTAGATGAACTTAATTATCATGAACTTAGTCTAAAAACCTTTGCAAAATGTCTTGTAGATCAAATGGCCAACGCTCATGTCAACCTCAACTTCAACGCGTTGCTAGAGAAAACCAAGCTGAAAGATGATGGCAGCAACTATACGGACTAGGTCCGGAACCTGAGGATCATCCTCATAGCTGCCAAGAAAGCATATGTTCTAGAAGCACCGCTAGGTGAAGCACCCATCCCAGAGAACCAAGATGTTATGAACGCTTGGCAGTCGCGTGCTGATGATTACTCCCTCGTTCAGTGCGGCATGCTTTACAGCTTAGAACCGGGGCTCCAAAAGCGTTTTGAGCAACACAGAGCATATGAGATGTTCGAAGAGCTGAAAATGGTTTTCCAAGCTCATGCCCGGGTCGAGAGATATGAAGTCTTCGACAAGTTCTATAGTTGTAAGATGGAGGAAAATAGTTCTGTCAGTGAGCACATACTCAAAATGTCTGGGTTGCACAACTGCTTGTCCCAGCTGGATATTAACCTCTCGGACGAGGCGGTCATTGACAGAATCCTTCAGTCGCTCCCACCTAGCTACAAGAGCTTTGTGATGAACTACAACATGCAGGGGATGGTGAAAACTATTCCTAAAGTATTTTCAATGCTAAAATCAGCGGAGGTGGAAATCAAAAAAGGAACATCAAGTGTTGATGGTCAATAAAACCACTAGTTTCAAGAAAGGCAAGGGTAAGAAGAACTTCAAGAAGGACGGCAAGGGAGTTGCCGCGGCCGGTAAATCAGTTGCCGGGAAGAAGCCAAAGAATGGACCCAAACCTAAGACTGAGTGCTTTTATTGCAAGGGAAAGGGACACTGGAAGCGGAACTGCCCCAAATACTTAGCGGACAAGAAGGCCGGCAACAGTAAAGGTATATGTGATATACATGTAATTGATGTGTACCTTACCAGTACTCGTAGTAGCTCCTGGGTATTTGATACCGGTGCGGTTGCTCATATTTGTAACTCAAAACAGGAGCTGCGAAATAAGCGGAGACTAGTGAAGGACGAGGTGACGATGCGCATCGGGAATGGTTCCAAGGTCGATGTGACCGCCGTCGGCACGCTACCTCTACATTTACCTACGGGATTAGTTTTAAACCTCAATTATTGTTATTTAGTGCCAGCTTTGAGCATGAACATTGTATCTGGATCTCGTTTAATACGAGATGGCTACTCATTTAAATCCGAGAATAATGGTTGTTCTATTTATATGAGAGATATGTTTTATGGTCATGCCCCGCTAGTCAATGGTTTATTCTAAATGAATCTCGAACGTGATGTTACACATATTCATAGTGTGAATACCAGAAGATGTAAGATTGATAATGATAGTCCCACATATCTGTGGAACTGCCGCCTTGGTCACAACGGTGTCAAACGCATGAAGAAGCTCCATACAGATGGACTTTTGGAGTCTCTTGATTTCGAATCATTTGACACGTGCGAACCATGCCTCATGGGTAAAATGACCAAGACTCCGTTCTCCGGAACAATGGAGCGAGCAACCAACTTATTGGAAATTATACATACTGATGTGTGCGGTCCAATGAGCGTTGAGGCTCGCGGTGGCTATTGTTATGTTCTCACTCTCACTGATGACTTAAGTAGATATGGGTATGTCTATTTGATGAAACACAAGTCTAAGACCTTTGAAAAGTTCAAGGAATTTCATAATGAGGTAGAGAATCAACGTGACCGAAAGATAAAATTCTTACGGTCAGATCATGGGGGAGAGTATTTAAGTCACGAATTTGGTACGCACTTAAGGAAATGTGGAATCGTTTCACAACTCACGCCGCCTGGAACACCTCAGCGTAACGGTGTGTCCGAACATCGTAATCGCACTCTATTGGATATGGTGCGATCTGTGATGTCACTCACTGATTTACCGCTATCATTTTGGGGATACGCTCTAGAGACAGCTACATTCACTTTAAATAGGGCACCGTCTAAATCCGTTGAGACGACACCGTATGAATTATGGTTTGGGAAGAAACCTAAGCTGTCGTTTCTAAAAGTTTGGGGATGCGATGCTTATGTCAAGAAACTTCAACCTAAAAAGCTCGAACCCAAGTCGGAAAAATGCGTCTTCATAGGATACCCTAAGGAAACCATTGGGTATACCTTCTACCTCAGATCCGAAGGCAAAATCTTTGTTGCCAAGAACGGGTCCTTTCTAGAGAAAGAGTTTCTCTCGAGAGAAGTAAGTGGGAGGAAAGTAGAACTCGATGAAGTGCTGCCTCTTGAACCGGAAAGTAGCGCAGCTCAGGAAGATATTCATGTGGTGCCTACACCGACTAGAGAGGAAGTTAATGATGATGATCAAGGTACTTCGGATCAAGTTGCTACTGAACTTAGAAGGTCCACAAGGACACGTTCCACACCAGAATGGTATGGCAACCCTGTCCTGGAAACCATGTTGTTAGACAACGGTGAACCTTCGAGCTATGAAGAAGCAATGGCGGGACCAGATTCTAACAAATGGCTTGAAGCCATGCAATCCGAGATAGGATCCATGTATGAAAACAAAGTATGGACTTTGATAGACTTGCCCGATGATCGGCGAGCGATAGAGAATAAATGGATCTTTAAGAAGAAGACCGACGCGGATGGTAATGTTACCATCTATAAGGCTCGACTTGTCGCTAAGGGTTATCGACAAGTTGAAGGGGTTGAATACGATGAGACCTTCTCACCCGTAGCAAAGCTGAAGTCCGTCTGAATCATGTTAGCAATTGCCGCATACTATGATTATGAGATATGGCAAATGGACATCAAAACGGCATTCCTTAACGGCTTTCTTAAGGAAGAATTGTATATGATGCAGCCGGAAGGTTTTGTTGATCCTAAGAATGCTACAAGGTATGCAAGCTCCAGCGCTCCATCTATGGGCTGGTGCAAGCATCTCGGAGTTGGAAGATTCGCTTTAATGAAACGATCAAAGCGTTTGGGTTTATGCAGACTTATGGAGAAGCTTGCGTTTACAAGAAAGTGAGTGGGAGCTCTGTAGCATTTCTAATATTATATGTGGATGACATACTTTTGATGGGAAATGATATAGAACTTTTGGACAGTATTAAGGCCTACTTGAATAAGTGTTTTTCAATGAAGGACCTTGGAGAAGCTGCTTATATATTAGGCATCAAGATCTATAGAGATAGATCGAGACGCCTCATAGGTCTTTCACAAAGCACATACCTTGATAAGATATTGAAGAAGTTCAATATGGATCAGTCCAAGAAGGGGTTCTTGCCTGTGTTGCAAGGTGTGAAATTGAGCTCATCTCAATGTCCGACCACGGCAGAAGATAGAGAAAAGATGAGTGTCGTCCCCTATGCCTCAGCCATAGGGTTTATCATGTATGCCATGTTGTGTACCAGACCTAATGTAAACCTTGTCGTGAGTTTGGTAGGAAGGTACCAAAGTAATCCCGGCATGGAACACTGGACAGCGGTCAAGAACATCCTGAAGTACCTGAAAAGGATTAAGGATATGTTTCTCGTATATGGAGGTGACGAGGAGCTCGTCGTAAAGGGTTACATCAATGCTAGCTTCGACACAGATCTGGATGACTCTAAGTCACAAACCAGATACGTGTATTTTGAATGGTGGGGCAGTAAGCTGGTGCAGTTGCAAGCAAAGCGTCGTGGCGGGATCTACATGTGAAGCGGAGTACATGGCAGCCTCGGAGGCAGCGCATGAAGCAATCTGGATGAAGGAGTTCATCACCGACCTAGGAGTCATACCCAATGCGTCGGAGCTGATCACCATCTTTTGTGACAACACTGGAGCTATTTCCCTTGCCAAGGGGCCCAGGTTTCACAAGAAGACCAGGCACATCAAGCGTCGCTTCAACTCCATTCGTGAAAATGTTCAAGATGGAGACATAGATATTTGCAAAGTACATACGGATCCGAATGTCGCAGATCCGTTGACTAAACCTCTTCCGTGAGCAAAACATGATCAACACCAGGACTCTATGGGTGTTCGATTCATCACAATGTAACTAGATTCTTGACTCTGGTGCAAGTGGGAGACTATTGGACATATGCCCTAGAGGCAATAATAAAATGATTCTTATTATATTTCCTTGTTCATGATAATTGTCTATTATTCATGCTATAATTGTGTTATCCGGAAATCATAATACATGTGTGAATACATAGACCATAACATGTCCCTTGTGAGCCTCTAGTTAACTAGCTCGTTGATCAACAGATAGTCATGGTTTGCTGACTATGGACATTGGATGTCATTGATAACGGGATCACATCATTGGGAGAATGATGTGATGGACAAGACCCAAGCATAGCACAAGATCGTGTAGTTCGTTTGCTAGAGCTTTTCCAATGCCAGGTACCATTTCCTTAGACCATGAGATCGTGTAACTCCCGGATGCCGTAGGAGTGCTTTGGGTGTACCAAACGTCACAACGTAACTGGGTGACCATAAAGGTATACTACAGGTATCCCCGAAAGTATCTGTTGGGTTGACACGGATCGAGACTAGGATTTGTCACTCCGTATGACGGAGAGGTATCTCTAGGCCCACTCGGTAATGCATCATCATAATGAGCTCAATGTGACCAAGTGTTTGGTCACGGGATCATGCATTACGGTACGAGTAAAGTGACTTGCTGGTAACAAGATTGAACGAGGTATTGGGATACCGACGATCGAATCTCGGGCAAGTAACGTACCGATTGACAAAAGGAATTGTATACGGGATTACTTGAATCCTCGACATCGTGGTTCATACGATGAGATCATTGAGGAGCATGTGGGAGCCAACATGGGTATCCAGATCCCGCTGTTGGTTATTGACCGGAGAGTTGTCTCGATCATGTCTGCGTGTCTCCCGAACCCGTAGGGTCTACACACTTAAGGTTCGGTGATGCTAGGGTTGTAGAGATATTAGTATGTGGTAACCCAAAAGTTGTTCGGAGTCCTGGATGAGATCCCGGATGTCACGAGGAGTTCCGGAATGGTCCGGAGGTGAAGATTTATATATAGGAAGTCTAGTTTCGGCCATCGGGAAAGTTTCGGGGGTAATCGGTATTGTACTGGGACCACCCGAAGGGTCCCGAGGGTCCACCAGGTGGGGCCACCTATCCCGGAGGGCCCCATGGGCTGAAGTGGGAGGGGAACCAGCCCCTGGTGGGCTGGTGCACCCCCCATGGGCCTCCCCCTGCGCCTAGGGTTGGAAACCCTAGGGGTGGGGGGCGCCCCACCTGACTTGGGGGGCAAGTCCCCCCTTGGCCGCCGCCCCCCCTTGGAGATGGGATCTCCTAGGCCAGCGCCCCCCCTAGGGGCCCTATATATAGTGGAGGGGAGAGAGGGCAGCCGCACTCAAGTCCCTGGCGCCTCCCTCTCCCCTCGTAACACCTCTCCCTCTCGTTGGAGCTTGGCGAAGCCCTGCCGAGATCACCGCTGCTTCCACCACCACGTCGTCGTGCTGCTGGATCTCCATCAACCTCTCCTTCCCCTTGCTGGATCAAGAAGGAGGAGACGTCTTCCCCAACCGTACATGTGTTGAACGCGGAGGTGCCGTCCGTTCGGCGCTCGGTCATCGGTGATTTGGATCACGACGAGTACAACTCCATCAACCCCGTTCTCTTGAATGCTTCCGCTCGCGATCTACAAGGGTATGTAGATACACTCCCCTCTCCCTCGTTGCTAGATGACTCCATAGATTGATCTTGGTGATGCATAGAAATTTTTAAAATTCTGCTACGTTCCCCAATAGAGAGAGAAGTCGAGCTTGATCGGTAGGACAACTTACATGCCCTGGAGGAGGAGCGCGATGTCGCAAAATCCCGTTCCGCATTTTATCAACAGGAGGCTCGCATGTATCAAAGCAGAGAAGTATGGGCCAAGACTTATAACATTGGTGAACTCGTTCTACGCCTGCCAGAGAATAAAAAGGACAAACTCAAGCCCAAGTGGGAAGGTCCCTTTATCATTGATGAAGTCCTCACCGGAGGAGCGTACTGCCTGCGTGATGCATCAGACAATCACCTGGAGCCGAACCCCTGGAACGCAGCCAGACTCCATCGATTTTATGCCTAGCGCCGAACTTTATGTTCGTCTCCTTCTTCCTGTTATTAACGTTATTTTTTCTCTCTCTTTTCGTTTTTTTATCTTCTTTCGTTTTTCACTTTAGCCCTACGACTTTAGTACGGCTAGACCGTCCTCCCCTATTGCATACATCTCCACATATGTACGTTCATTATACCTGGGGGCTTCTTGTACAGAAGCTTGCTACTATCCTTTGAGCATCAAGCTCACCACATATGCGTTTTACCATATGTACCTTTTCTTCGCCACTATATGCATCGATATGACTTAAGTTTTTGCCAAGCTGGGTTGCTTGGCTCCTGTGCTTATGCCCTACGTTCCCATTAGTTCGGCTAGGGCATAAAGGGAGCACCTCTGCGATTGTTACTGCCGGGTTATCCGGATGTGTACCTCAGGCTGGGTGAAGCCGAAAGCTAGCGTTCTTAAGGGAATATTCGGTCGGCGAATTAAAGATGTTTCCGCATTCACCTCATTGTGAAACCCCAGAAGTTACTTACTCTGCGATATTTTCAATCGCAGTACGGACATGCACATTAAACGCATGCAAACCCAGGGAAAGGAACCCTTAACGGAACTGTTATCTCTGGAAGATGTTTCTTACATAATGTAATATAACATAACTAGCCGGATACACGTTGTCTGTTCAAGCAACTATGATCCCTACGCCTGGTTCCGATGCATATCTGGGAATATTCTACCGTTAGGGTATTCGGAAACACTCCGCACCTTTGGGTCCAGAGGTCGAAGCGAAAAGGTCGGCCATGACAATTGTTTTTGTTATCCGACTAGAAGGAAAGTACATAGTCACTCAGGACTCAAAAACTTCCTCCTCTATACCGTCCAACAGGCGGTCTAATTTACAATCCTGTTTGGAGTATATAGCAGCCACCTCTACTTGGCCATATACTAAACTAACGGGAATTTCTTCCCCATTTGACCCTAGCGGTCCGCCCCGGGCCATGTGATTTTGATCCAGCTTGGTATATCGTGTTTTTACCATGGCCCAGGGTTCTCGCGGACCCTCTCGGCAGGCTGATATCTTCCACAGTCGGATACGCTGCCGTGCTCCCTTGAACAGCTCTACAAGCTTCTCCATACTCCCTGGAGGGGAGTCGGATGGCCATAAGGCCTTGTCTACACTCTGCATTGCCTGCCAAGCTTGCTCGTGCAACTGCGACAGCTCTTGCAGGAGATCACTTGATGATCCGGACACCTCCTCCTCGGGATGGCCTGTTAATATACCTGTGATCACAGCTATATTATCTACATTTACTTCTAAACTGTTCTACGGTAAATACGGCCACATACTGAATATGCCGCCTCGCAGTTTTTTGTTCTCCTTCATGGAGTCTACCAGCTGGGCCCGCACATCCTTAAGCTCTTCGCCCAGCTGGGTGTTTGCATCTTGGAGTTTGTTTTTCTCATGTCTGACATGGGTCAAAACCCGCTCGCCTGCGGCCTGTAGTCTTTTTGACTCTTTTTCCTCTAATTGATCTAATAATCCTGTTATGAGATAAAACCACAGTGTTAACACGGTAGCTATGCAATAACTGTTCTCGATGGAGGGAAATATCACCAGAGGACGCCGCTTTGGATTTTTCCAGTTCGGCGGTCACTGCGTTCAACTGAGTCCAACACTTTTCTAGCTCTTGGGCTAACACGTCATGCAGCGATCCTCAAATCAGTTGCCCCAACTACTTTAAGTCTCGAGGGCTACTGGCATCTGGTTATCATAGTCAGACGAAGTAAACTTACCTGCACATCTTTTAAATGATGCTTTGTGGCTCTGTTATGCCCATCTCGAGCAGCTCGGATATATGCATCAGCCGAGCTGAAGGCGTTAAATGCCTCTTCTGAAAAGCCAGGGTCTTTTAAAATGGCCCTGCGGCGCTAATGATTCATGGCGCTCTCCACTTTCGAGTTGGTGACAGATACGTCATCCGAATCCTCGGCGGGAGTGAGACTGTGCAGTTGGAGGCCATAATACTCCAGTAGACCTCGGAGGAAGGGATGGATTGGAAATCCGGCACCTCTTAATAAGAAGGGGACGAAGCACACTCTTTCTCCCGCGGACGGATTGGGGAAATCCTCCGCCTGAGTTTTGCCGTTGAAGGAGGCCAATCCTGCTCGAACAGGGACC